>NC_081560.1:124116778-124192284 GCF_022355385.1 Mustela nigripes
TATGGCAGTCTTTTTTCTTTTTTTAAAGATTTTATTTATTTATTTGACAGACGGAGATCACAAGCAGGCAGAGAGGCAGGCAGAGAGAGAGGAGGAAGCAGGCTCCCCGCTGAGCAGAGAGCCCCATGCGGGGCTTGATCCCAGGACTCTGAGATCATGACCTGAGCCGAAGGCAGTGGCTTAACCCACTGAGCCACCCAGGCGCCCCAGTATATGGCAGTCTTTATCAGCCTGCTCCTCTATTAAGAGACGGCTAGGTAAAAGCTGAGTGGAGGTTTGGTGTCCACAGTGGGCTGCTGTTGACTGTGGGACTCACTGGTATTGTTTGTTCGTGGGGGGAATCTTACTACATTTAACGGTTTTTCCTTTTGGATGGTGATATTCCATCTGTACACCAAATCCGCAATACAACAGCTGTCGATCTGGCCGCCATCATTCTAGGAACCAAATGAGAGAAAAGGGTGGGAACTCAGTATTCACAAAGTAAATTTCAATCCATGGCCCCATGGCCCTGTTTTAATTACACTGCTTCTGTGCCTTCTGTTCCCCATTCTGCTTTATGTTTTCTAGAAAACATACTTCGAATATTCTGTCCCATGAGAGAGGAGTAACCGTCCAGATTCTCAAAGTAAAGAAGGTTTTAACATTAAAAACAAACAAACAAACAAACAAACAAACAAACTTAATGTAAGCATTCAGTTTTACCCCCAATTTTGGCCATCAGTTTGTCCTAGATGCTGCTATTCTGTGCCTCCTGGAAGATGCAGTAGGGTAACCTGTTTTACTCTATCCACTGCTGATTTAGGATTCTGGACTAGGCATCTGTCTTTCAGTCTTCACAATTTTTTTTTCTTCTTCTGTTCTCTTTTTTTCCTGAGATCTTATGTCTTTTGAAAAGTCCCTTCCTGTCACCAGTGGGATTCAGTGGAGGTGGAAGTGAAAGTGCCTAATCAACCTACCATATTTATGTAGAAATCTGACCCCAACAAGGGCAACACACATGACATTAAAGAAGAATTTCAGAGGGTTTACACCTTGATATTATAACAGTGTGCCTCAGAAGGCCATTAGAACCGCACCCCTGCATTTACCACAGTGTTAAGTTATAAAATGAGATGAGAAAATGTGGTCAGCTCAAGATGTGTGCTTCCACTGAAACCCTATTAGTAGGATCTATCTGTTAATCTGTAGGTTTCCCAGAACCCCTAGTAAAAGCAAAGAGAACATAGGGCTTTTCATAAGTAAGCTCAATAGAGGGGAAAAATCTCAGTCATAGGAGTGGTGATTAAATCCCATACTATTTATATCATTACTTGAAAATGGACCTTATGAGGCACCAGCTATTGACTCCAGTTTTTTTTTTTTCTAACAAATGGAAGAGTGTACATTAATATCCCTGCCATAGGAAATGCTTCCAAAAGTAGAGCAGAACCATCACTGAATAAATTTACATGAGTTTTGGTTATTACTTATGTAGTGTACTCAGACACTTTCTGTGAATTATGTTTGACAAAAATTTCTCTAATAACTTGATGACTTGGTCCATATAAATGTTTTGAAGGTATGCATTTTAGATTCTAAAACACTGTACAGCTAAGTTTTCTTGCCACATGAAGGAAAATGTGAAGCTGGCTTTTAGTTGTTTGGCATTTAAATAAAAACTATTTTTTTTTTTTTAGTTCAATGTTCTAAGACAGCATAACTCACTTGTCAAATCCCTAGACTGCACATGTCAGATATTTCAAATTATACTTTTCTCTGCTACCTACTGACCAACTGTATTCCCAGTAAAAACACTAATGTAGTTGAGGTATCCTGTAGTTCTTGCTGTTACTTTGTGATAGGTTCTACACTGTTAGAGTGACCATCTGTGAAATAAAGAAAATAAACAATAGAAATAAAAATATTGCTAGGCAACACTATTTCCACAGCTTTCATCAGTTAGACACAGTTGCAAAAGTGGGAAATTTCCATAAACTGAAAGCCTGAAACTCACTGTTGGTGTTAATAACCCTGACATTAATTCCATGTGATCTAAGAACCTTCAATGTGACTATGGAAGCTAATCATGGAATGGCCTCAGTAGGATCCTTCTTTCTTTTCCTTGGAACACAAAGGTAACATACATGTATTTTACTCCACTTAACAAGTGAATCAAATATTCATATGTTACATGATCTATAAATGTAAAAGTATTCTTTGGAAGTTATGTAACCTACTGCAACTATACAAGTGAGCAGGCTTTTAAACATTTCAGAGTATCAGTTCAATTGAGTTTATCCCTAATCAAAATGAGAATTATCATATGTTTTATTCTGATGGTTTCTTACTCTGCTATCTCCAAGTACTACTAAGCATTATTTCTATTGTTTCTCATCTATGTACGTATAACAAGATAGCACCTGTCCCTTAGAAAATTTATTGAACTTAAGTGCACATGACATACCCAGTTTCTAGCAGCAATATATTATCATTTTTAATAATAAAAACACAGAAAGTACAGGCTTAGACCACAAAAAAGGTATGTGCAAAAATTGAAAATATTACTATAAAAAGCTTCAGAAAACTCCAGCAGATGATTTACTATAATAATTTAGAGTTAGCTAATTCCTTCTTTCCACATAAATATAGTGATGATATAATTTTTCTTTATTTTTCTTTATCATATTTAAATTACTTCTGACTTTAATATAACTATTTTTTTTATGAAACTATACCCCCTCTTTAGCTGATTAAGATTTGAGGGATTATTCTTGTTTGTGTTACATCAGTTCATTTCATTATCTTTTTCAAATTTCTCCATGTCAAAAAAACATATTTCCTAAGCTTCATAAAATTGAATTTATATTTAAATGCAATCCATTCTGCTGAAAAAAATCCTTGAATAAAGAATTGTTTTGTCCTAGCTATAAATGTGAAGCTACAGGATTATGTCAACCACATAAATTGAAGCATTTAAATTAAATGAAATATAATTTTGCATAATACTATCCATGTGCTTATTAGCGAGAGATCACATTTCATATATGATTTACCAAAGTAAGCCTAATTGGTGTTCTGATATGTCTCAGTGCCAACAATCTGGGGAAAAATGAAAAGAGTACAGTCTTTCTGAATAGATTATATTTCACAGATGCCCAGAGGATGCTGAGATATGGCTTTATAGGGAATGATAGATCTTGTGCTATTACTAATGCAAATTTACTTATATCAATTTTGATTTTGTGTTCAAATACATAATTTAAAACAATATATTGCCCTGTGTATATTTAGTTGATTTAATTCTGCTTCCTTACAACAAATTATATGAAATAAAAATGGTAACGCTTGTTTAATTTGTTAAGGAAATTGAACCCTTAGATGACAAACCCCAAAAATGGTAGAACTCAGTTTCATACATCACACATTCATTATTTTAATTTGATCATGATAATAAAAACCTTTGTAAACAACTGACAACACAAATAAGCAGACAAACTCAAGACTCATAAATAATCCCAGAAAGATTTTTGGCTGCCTCCAAAACTGTGAGAAATAAATGTCTGCTGTTCGACACAGACCCAGTTTATGGAATTTTGCTAGAGCAGCCCGAGATGACTGAGACAGGAAAGACCATCCGTTCTGAGTGGGATTCAGAATCTGAAAGGGCTCTGAGGTCCAGGGGACAATTCAAGCAGCCCTACCACTGGAACAACAGAATTCTTATGGACATTAGAGGTCTCTAGGAGGTTGGAAAATACCCTGGCATCCCCAGCTTGAAAACCACAAAGAACTCTAGGCTGATGACCCAGTTTGGGACACTGGCAGCACATCGTTGTACATGATTTAAAAAATAGCTCTTGAGAGCTATACACCTGAAAGTCTGACATCCAGATGCCTCCCTCAAGAGACCATGAGAGAAGAACTGGTCTGTCATAATCCAGTTTCTGGGAAAGACAACAAGTCAAAGATGAGGGTGACCCAGCAGATGTCTGTCATGAGGTAGAGATGGCATATTCCAGATCAGGAACAAACAGAATGAGAGGACTCAAATCAGCTTCCTGGGTAGGCTACCTCCCTGTTATCCACTATTGGAAACCACCCATGGTGGTTTCTTCCTCAGCTCAAACTTATGCCCACGCTGGGTTGTCCTATTACTTACAACTGAGAAGGAGAAAGGCAAAGCTCGCTTACTACTTGCATGGTCAATAGAGCATGCAAGCTAATATGGGAGGTGGGCCGCATTGAAGCCAGCATGAGAAGTGGTCCTGAAGATCAACAGGGCAAAAAGCAGCAACCCAGTGGACACTATTTCACTCATCTTGTGTAGAGAGAATAGCCAAGGTAGGAATACAGTCTGACTCATGGGAACCAGGGTAGTTTGGGTGGATGGTCCATGGATGAAGAAAGACTAGAACACCGGAGACAAGGGAAGTAAGCAAAAGTTGACAGACTCAGAGAAGTGGTCCCAGGACGGGAAAACCTTCGATCTCAAGCTAACGCTCACGCAACAGCATTCCTCTAGAGATTCTCTACCTCAGGCTTCCAGGATATCTAACCAACAGACACAGGAACCTGGACAGAGAAACACATGCATTAGAGATCAGCTGAAGCTCTGGATACGTTACAGAACCCACTGAATGGGTATCCGAGAGACAACAGCAGCAGTGCCCTCGGACTCCCTCCCGAGAGGAGCGCAGCCCTTGCTCAGCCACAGGACCTTGGCAGCTGGGCTGCAGGGTGGTCTCACCATTGCCTCACCTTGGAGGCATTGGGTACAAGGTCCTTGGCATGAGGTCATTCGTGTAGCCCCTAAATTGTTGCTTTTTCTGTTACATGGAATTGTTATCATTCAATCTCGTTAATGTGATTTCCTTCCATACAGATAAACAACTTCCCATAAACTTCTTGTAGCTAGATCCCTCAGGCACCATCCACACATGCTCAGACTTATCAGAACTCTGAGGATATGCATGATTAGCTCTGTGTGTCCCCCTTCACTATGCCTGCTCACAGATGTATCCTCAGACTTGTCATCTATAGCCAAGGTATGCCTGCATCTTGTGGGTATTTGATTTAATGACATGTTGACTATATAGGAGATATTGGTGGTGGGGTGACAGAACTTAAGACATTTAATTTTCGGGTCCCTGGGTGGCTCAGTGGGTTAAGCCTCTGCCTTCGCTCAGGTCATGATCTCAGGGTCCTGGGATCAAGCCCCACGTCAGGCTCTCTGCTCAGCAAGGAGCCTGCTTCCCCCTTCTCTCTATGCCTATCTCTCTGCCTGTCTATGATCTCTATCAAATAAATAAATAAAATATTTAAAAAAAAAGACATTTAATTTTCAATTGGACAAAACACTGATTGTGTGTGTATTCAATGAGCCACCGGTAAGTGCAATGATCCAGTACTTTGTATCTGAAACCTCTATTTCTTGAGTCCAAATTGAAAAAATGAACCTTATAGATTCCACTTAGAGATTAAAAAGTATATGCGATTCTTTTCAAAAGCTGTTTCCTTTCCAAGAGGGGAACAGTATGAGAACATAAATCATTTAGGACACTATTACATCCCATCGAGGCAAATCAAGATAAGTTGATTTCTGCCCCCCTAAATGTTAGTGTATAACAAACACTGAAATGTCTGATGGAAAACTGAAAATTGAATCTTCATCATCCGATATCACTAGTTGTTCCAATCTCCCATCAGTAGAAGGACCTTAGGAAAATAATGTAAGTATGATGGGCATATGGAGGAAATGAAGGTGCTAAAATACGACGTGTCTCTCTGGCTCTGAGTCCCACCAGGGCAGGGCTTCACCATCACTTAGAACCTGACTTCATTTGATAAAAATCTCCCTCCCTCTTCTAGTAATATTTAAATCCAAAATTAATCATATATTATCACACAAAACTTGAAGTGATGGAGCAAAGCTGTTATTCTAGAACCAAATACACTCTTCATATTTATCACTCTGCTATGATTCTGTTTTGCAAAGATGACCACATTCTGATCCATGGCAGCCTTTTTATCCATGACAGTGAGAGAGCGGGGAGGAAGAGAGGGAGAGAGATTGAGGAGGAAGAGAGAAAACGTTCAGTAGAGAAACCTATAAATGGGAATGAGTTTCGGAGGAGAGCAAATTATAAATAAATTTCAGGAAGAGAGAAAAAGATGTGGACAACCCAAATCAGAGGGTTGGCCAATGTTTCCCCTTTTGGAGACCTAAGAGAAATGGTACTGAGGATAACCTGGAAGAAACACATTTTTAAGGGTAAAAAGAAGTGCATTGTGACATTGCGGGGAGAAGCCAGGATAGCACTGCGATAATATTGTGATGTTAGCCATTAACACATGCCCTTTTTGCTTCCAGGAAATGGGAATGGGTGTCTTAGAGAAATGGAGACTGCTTCCCCCCAGATCACGAATGTCCACCCAACCCTTCACGCCTTGAGCAGAAATGGTCCTCCACATCTGCTCAGCGTGTCTCCTTTCATTTTTCTTGGCTAAAGATGCTGCCCTCTAAGAAATCACCCCGCCTTTTCTTTATGGAAACCAAATCTGAATCAAGTGAAATATTTTGGATAGCATGAGATATAGCCAAAGAGAGAAAAAGTGAGCCTTCAAAGCAGACACCGAAAGATCAGCTGGATAAGACATGGACACTGTTCATGAATGAAGTCGTAAGTCATTATGTTACATGAAACATTTGACAAACAAATTTGGAAAAGTGAATTGTGATACCATGTAGTCAGTTCTTTGATACGGTTGGACAGGATCTTTAGTGTCTGACAGACGTTGTTTCAAATTGTGGCTATGCCATTTACTGTTTGATCTTAGACAAGTTACCTATTCCTTCTGAGACACAGTTCCTAATATCCACCCCAAATCATACCTCCACACTAGGGATGCTGTAATGTTCAAACCAGGGGATCATTTTTAAAGCTTCTAGCCCATTCTAGATCATTATTATCATACTCAGCATCATTGTTGATTTCTTTTTTCTATGTTTATTTCCTTTACTTCTGTTGTAGGACCAGATATGATGAAAGGTGATCTCAAACTAACTACGGAGCACTGTGAGATGCCCTTAAGAATCAGCAGGAGCACAGAGAGGAGAGCTCCCCTCTGTGTGCAGCCTGTGGTCCAGTGCAGATGCTGAGGGGTGCAGAGGGTTTCCTGGCCTTTCCAGCTCAGAAATAAGAAGAAAATGCTAGCAGCAAGAAAAGGAAGCTAAGAAAAAGGCTGAGAACAAGCTGTAGGAACTTAGGCTTCAAAACCACTGAAGTGATGGCTGCTCGGGCCACGCCACAAGATCTATGTGTGTGCAGGTCCCTCTGATCTGTAAGCTCCAGGTAGTGATACTGCCAGAGGAAATCCATTTGAAAGACACCGTGAAACGCAAGGCGTCATTATGATGCAGTTACACATGGCTCACTGGGCTGATCATTCACAGGCATGCTGTCAAAAACTGTTTTTACATGCTGCTGCTAAATGGGAAATGAGAATACGCTGGCTTCACTTTCCATTCAGTGGTGTCACAGTTAACTGAGTGGATGCTTCATCAGACCTCTTCAAGCCTTCGGCAGACACATGGTCTGTGTCACAGAGCTGGCTTGCATTAAGATTCTCTCATGATTGAGGCAATTAAATAGGCAATCACTGGTCTGGCCATGCTGTTCTGAGGAGTCTTACTGGAAGGAATGGGTATCGTGGTATTTCCTGAGTTTCTGAATATCGATGTGCGCCATGTACCATCTGTGATAGTGCATCATGAATACATCAGTTTTTAAAATCGTATATACATGCTTAACTTGTTATTTTTTTAAAGTTTTATTTATTTATTTGAGAGAGTGAGAGGGAGAGAGCACAAGAGGGGAGAGGGTCAGAGGGAGAAGCAGACTGCCTGCTAAGAAGGGAGGCTGATGCCGGACTTGATCCTGGGACTCCAGGATCATGACTTGAGCTTAAGGCAGCTGCTTAACAAACCACACCACCCAGACACCCCACTTATTATTATTTTTTTCTAATTCAGAGCCTCTATTCCAATGTTTCCCCAGTATTGCTCCTGTCACTGAAGCCTGTTTCCATAGATGGGAAGGAGGTGACTGAGTCAAGATAAAGGCACCTGGGGCCTTGGTTTGCACACCACCTGCTCTCATGTTTGAACTTCCTTCTCCTGGTCAGTATTTTCTGTCCTGCTTGGAGACAGTCACAGTATTTTTGTCTCTGTAATTCTTACACGTGTCAAATGATCTTGGGTGTCCCAGCCTGAACCTCTGTGTTCTCAGAAATATTTTCTCTCTTGCTGTTTGTGCCTTCCCTGGGTAAATTTCCCTCCTCTAAATTTAAAAGTATTGGAACATAAGCCAGAGGACAGCTGCCGCTGCTCAGCAACCTTCCCCACGACCAAGGGGAAGATGAAAGAAGCTAAAGAACTCTCTTTTCTGGCTGCAAGGCCCCTATGCTTCTCTGCAAACCTGTCAGATTCTTCAGCTGCTGCAGGCTCTTCCCCACACAGCCCTGCTCAGCCTAACGTGAACTGCTCAGACATTCTGTACCGCCGCCAATTTCCCCTGAGCCTTCAGGCCAAGCACCGACACTCCAACACTGTTCCACAACCCATGCTGATCCACCTCCCATTCGCCCCAGGTGACCCTGAACTGGGGCTTGAAACGTGAGATGCTCTGTGCACTGACCTGAATTACTACCTTCGTTCATATTTTGGGGTCTTTGTGGGTGATTCAAAGGCATAATAAAGTTTTAGCCCTATGGATTATGAATGGATCGTCCTGTGCTTGGGGACTGTGCCTGACACTAGGGATGAATACATCACTAGGACAAAATTCTCCTCCAGAGGAAGAAGTTACAGTCATGTTACGAATGGACAGAATCTGAACCAAATCATAAAAAAAAAAAAAAAAGAAAAAAGAAAAAGGTAAGAATTTGTTAAGTGGACAAGAGGGAAAAGGTCATTCCTAGGAATAAAAAACACAAAAACAAAAAACAACAACAAAAAAACCCTAATATGAGCTCTGCCTCCCGATTTTCTGATTAAATTGTTCTGTGTTGACAACCTGGGTTTCTAACAAGTTTCCCAGGTGATGGTGATATTGCCAGTCAACAAGAACCATGAGTTTTGAGAAAATATCAATCCCCATGTTGATTTGGAAGGAATATGACAGTGAATCAGTAATATTTTTTTCATAAAAAGGAAAGAAAGAGACCATCAAGAATCTAAGAAATGGCAGAGAGTGGGTGGCTCAGTGGGTTAAAGCCTCTGCCTTCAGCTTGGGTCATGATCTCAGGGTCCTGGGATCGAGCCCCGCATCAGGCTCTCTTCTCAGCAGGGAGCCTGCTTCCTCTTCTCTCTCTGCCTGCCTCTCTGCTTACTTATGATCTCTGTCTCTCAAATAAATAAATAAAATCTTTAAAAAAAAGAATCTAAGAAATGGAAAGCAGGACTGAATGGAAAGAAGGTACATCTTCTCAGCCCAGTATGTTGGGTTAAAGATTGGCTAAAATTGATTTAAATTTATGACTTGTTCCCTAATTGATGGAGAACTCATGCTATTTGGGATGTTTCTTAGAAAACATGTATTTAGTTTACAGTCTTTGTACAGAGAAACATGATGTTAACTGGAGATAGTAATGTTAATATTATAAACTTCTAAGTGAATATAGAATGTATATGAATATAGAGTAACCTATGAACTACCTTATCATAACTATGGGGAAATTCACTACTTTTACTTTTGTTCTTGTAAAATAAATCCACAGAGTATGCAAACAAAATCATTATTTTGTGATTTTTCAGTTACATCACAATCATGCTTCATTAGTATCATGAACGAATACTTCTGAAAGTTACAGAGATGTGAGTTTTAAAATGTCATTCTTTCATCTGTAATTCTTGAAAGGAATAACAATGCTGTTAAATTTCCATTTAGCTCTTAAGTGTATAGAGTTGTTCATTCCTTCAAGATATACAATCAGTATAAAGTGACCTTGAAAAATGAGAGAAACTCCTTAGAAATACTGGCAAGATTTAGAAGAATTCTTTAGTTAGAAGTTATCCAAGAGGCTATGGGACCAATACCCAGCTTTTAGAGAGATAGAAGTCAACATTTCACAGTGAAGTCAATCCTGTGGTGTACTTCCAACAAAATGTATCACATTAACGGCATCATGCTTTATTTTTATGTGAACATCCAATTATCAAGACAGTGGTGCCCCAAGAAGTTTCATTCACCCACGACTGCTGAGTATTTCCATGTGTTCTCTTAAGTCCACCCCCACCCTTCTTTGTAAGGCTCTGAGGCCTGGGGGCTGACCTCTGTGGAGCACACAGAGGGTCCCCTGATGTCTGGCATGGATTAGTGGAAAGAGCTGGACACCAGCCCAAGAGCGATGGGAGTGGGGGGAGGGAGTTACTCTCCTCACTCCCTCCTTGCTGATTTGCTCTCCCTGTCCAAGCCTCTGGCAGGAGGCCATTTCTATGCATTGTCCTCTCTGAGCTCTGAGGATCCCACCAGCTTGGGTTCCCCATGTTCGTCTGTGCTTCCAGTATTGCTAGGGTAGGGCCAGCATACATCCTGTGGTTTCCCCAGTTAGCCATTAATGAACTCTGCTGTGATGTCTCACTGAGAGTACGGTTTCCTTCCAGAATACTGTTACTTAGACATGCCCAGTGTCCCATGATAAAATAAGTTCAACAATGATATAAATACTAATAGTGATAAAGGAAATTTTCAACTCTCAATGTTTGTGAGCTCTGCCTCCCACTCCCAACCCCAGGGAGGCTAAACTGTAACAGTTACCAAGGTCAGAATGACTGACAAAACCTCAAAGCACCTACTCTATTTCTGCCCCAAGCACACATTGTACGTCTGCTTCATTAAAAGAACAAAAAAAACCAGGGGTGCCTGGGTGGTTCAGTTGGTTAAGTGTTTGCCTTCGGCTCAGGTCATGATCCCAGCATTGTGGGATAGAGCCTTGCATCGGGCCCTCTGCTCAGCAGAGTCTGCTTCTCTCTCTGCCTTTATCCTCTCTTTTTCTCTCTCAAGTAACTAAATAAAACATTTAAAAAATAAAAACAAAAACATAGGATCTGTCTGTAATCTTCTGGAATGTCCTTCCTTATGATGATTTGTAACTTCTTAAGGTAAAAACCACATACAACCCTACACCAAATGCTCCTTCCCTGGACGCTCTCTTCTTTGTGAAGACTGTGTACTGCAGACAGACGTGTTCACTGGGGCTCCAATAACAATCTTTTCCCTTCTCTTTAACATTAAAAAAAAAAAAAATTCTTCATTTTCCACTGACAGCAGTAACATTTTAATAAACAAATTACTCAGCATGTGCTTAATAATGGATATATGCTTAACACATTATTTATATTACTAACATGTTCCCTATAAATTAAAAAATAATAATTTTAATATTGTTGCTTTGATATTATACTCTGCCTTCTTAAGAAGTAAGTAGCACATCATTAATGATGTCTCATAGTTTAATAATTTTAAAAACATTTTGTTTATATCTACTTTACTATCAGAGTAAAAATCTAGTTAATAAAATTTTCAGCTTAAAAATGATGTTGCCGAAAATATGCCATCTCTACACACTGTTAAGCAAGAACCTACAAGGTAAGTGTATTAATTAAACATAACAATTACTTGTGTTTTTTAAAACAGAAAAACAGCAACTGAACCCAAGACCAACGCAAGTCAACTCTAATAATGCAACAAAAACAGGGTACTGGGTGGCTCAGTGGGTTAAAGCCTCTGCCTTCGGCTCAGGTCATGATCCCGGAGTCCTGGGATAGAGCCCCGCATCAGGCTCTGTGCTCAGCAGGGAGCCTGCTTCCTCCTCCTCTCTCTGCCTGCCTCTCTGCCTACTTGTGATCTTTGTCTGTCAAATAAATAAATAAAATCTTAAAAAAATATATTGCAACAAAAACAAGACATCGAGGGCAAAAGTGCAGAGGTTGCAAATACACAGAAAGTCCCAACAGCATTTTGTTGCAACCCCATTGCTTACTGAACAAGTCCCTGAGAATTCTAATCAGATAGTTCTTATAATTTATTCATATCATATTTTAATTATCCTTTCTAATTCACTTGCTAAGTAATTAGGAAATAGCTTTGAAGCATGTTTAAATGACATTCTGTAGAAATGTATGTTATTCATCAGAAGCCAGACTAAGCTTTGAAAAAAACACTGAATTAGTATTTTATTTCTAATTTAATACCTAAGTATTTCTTGTCGAAATTCAAAACTCCTAAGCTCATCATAGGCATAGCATTAATCTTATACATTAGTCTCATAAAGAGTTAATTTATGGGCCGCCCGGATTGCTCAGTGGGTTAAGCCTCTGCTTTCAGATCAGGTCAAGATCTCAGGGCTCTGGGATCAAGCCCCACATTGGGATCTCTGCTCAGCAGGGAGCTTGCTTCTCCATCTCTCTTTTTGCCTGCCTCTCTGTCTACTTGTGATCACTGTCAAATAAATAAAATCTTTTAAAAAAGAGTTAATTTATACTAAATATAATGGGAACCAACATGTTTTTGGCATATCTATAAATTATGTTTTAAAAAGTTAATCTAGGATTTTGACAGATTCCTGCTCAATGTGAGGCAGGAATCCATCAGAATCCTAGAGGAGAATGTAGGCAGTAACCTCTTCGACATTAGCCACAGCAGCTTGTTTCAAGACACGTCTCCAAAGGCAAAGGAAACAAAAGCAAAAATGAACTTCTGGGACTTCATCAAGATCAAAAGCTTCTGAGTCGGCCTTTTCCGCCCACTCCCCCCCCCCCCCCCCCCCCCCCCCCGCCGGCCCCCCCCCCCCCCACAGTGCTGCTCTGGCTGCACCGCGCTCGCTCAGAGCTCCCGGCTCTTGCTAAGGTAGTGCAGCCGTCATCTCTCTTCAGCCGTCATCATGATCATCTACCGGGACCTCATCAGCCATGATGAGATGTTCTCTGACATCTACAAGATCCGGGAGATAGTGGACGGGCTGTGTCTGGAGGTGAAGGGAAAGATGGTCAGTAGGACAGAGGGTAACATTGATGACTCGCTCATTGGTGGAAATGCCTCTGCTGAAGGCCCGGAGGGCGAAGGTACTGAAAGCACAGTCATCACTGGTGTTGATATTGTCATGAACCATCACTTGTAGGAAACCAGCTTCACAAAAGAAGCCTACAAGAAGTGCATCAAAGATTAAATGAAATCCACCAAAGGCAAACTTGAAGAACAGAGGCCAGAAAGAGTATAGCCTTTTATGACAGGGGCTGCAGAACAAATCAAGCACATCCTTGCTAATTTCAAAAACTACCAGTTCTTTATTGGTGAAAACATGAATCCAGATGGCATGGTTGCTTTGCTGGACTACCGTGAGGATGGTGTGATCCCATATATGATTTTCTTTGAGGATGGTTTAGAGATGGAGAAATGTTAATTCATCTGTCCATTACTTTGGATGTATCACCTGTTGTCGTAACTGGCTGCTGCTCTTCATCCACACAACACCAGGACTTAGACAAATGGGACTGATGTCATCTTGAGCTCTTCATTTATTTTGACCCCGATTTATTTGGAGCGGAGGCATTGTTTTTAAGAGAAAAACATGTCATGTAGGTTGTCTAAAAATAAAATTGCATTTAAACTCAAAAAAAAAAAAAAAAAGCTTCTGCACAGCAAAGGAAACAGTCAACAAAACAAAGAGGCAACCCACGGAATGGGAGAAGATATTCGCAAATGACACTACAGACAAAGGGCTGATATCCAAGATCTATAAAGAACTCCTCAAACAACACACACAAAACAGATAATCACATCAAAAAATGGGCAGAAGACATGAATAGATACTTCTCCAAAGAATACATACAAATGGCTAACAGATACATGAAAAAATGTTCATTATCATTAGCCATCAGGGAGATTCAAGTCAAAACCACATTGGAATATCACGTTACACCAGTTAGAATGGCCAAAATTAACAAGATAGTAAACAACAAGTGTTGGAATGGATGTGGAGAAAGGGGAACCATCTTATACTGTTGGTGGGAATGCACGTTTGTGCAGCCACTTTGGAAAACAGTGTGAAGATTCCTTAAGAAATTAAAAATAGATGCTGTGAAGTGGGTAAACCTGGCGATTCGCAGACCTGTGCCCCTGGGGATAAAAATATATGTTTATAAAAAATAAAAAAATTTAATAATTAAAAAAAGAAATTAAAAATAGAGATATCTTATGACCCTGCAATTGCACTACTGGGTATTTACCCCAAAGATATAGATGTAGTGAAAAGAAGGGCCATCTGTACCTTAATATTCATAGCGGCAATGGCCACAGTCGCCAAACTGTGGGAAGAACCAAGATGCCCTTCAACAGATGAATGGATAAAGAAGATATGATCCATGAGAGACTATGGACTCTGAAAAACAATCTGAGGATTTTGAAGGGGCGGGGGGTGGGAGGTCGGGGTACCAGGTGGTGGGTATTATAGAGGGCACGGATTGTATGGAGCACTGGGTGTGGTGCAAAAATAATGAATACTGTTATGCTGAAAATAAAAAGTAAATTTAAAAAAAATTGCAATAAAAAAAAAGATATGGTCCATAAAGAAGATATGGATGAATAGATAAAGAAGATATACCTCCATCAGAAAGGATGAATACCCAACTTTTGTATCAATATTGATGGGACTGGAGGAGACTATGCTGAGTGAAATAAGTCAAGCAGAGAGAGTCAATTATCATATGGTTTCACTTATTTGTGGAGCATAAGGAATAACATGGAGGACATTGGGTGATAGAAAGGAGAAGTGAATTGGGTGAAATCAGAGGGGGAGACAAACCATGAGAGACTGTGGACTCTGAGAAACAAACTGAAGGTTTTGGAGGGGAGGGAGCAGGAGGCTGGGTGAGCCTGGTGGTGGGTATTAAGTAGGGCACGTATTGCATGGAGCACTGGGTGTGGTGCATAAACAATGAATTTTGGAACACTGACAAGAAATAAAATAGAAGAAAATGAAAAAAAAAAGTTATTCTAGCAGGAGCCCTCAATATTCTCAGCAAAACCACTCATTCTGAAATGAAATGGTGAAATTGGCCTCTATTGGTTCGGATAAAAATACTCAGTGGTCAATAAGCAACCAGAGAGCATACTGCATACTGTAGTCATCATGGCCTCTGCAAAGTGTCGTGTCCCATTGCGCACACACACGTGCACACACTCACCGTCCTTGTGTAGATGTCAGGTAAAGCCTCTGAAACTAAGACACATGGGGGTTGAGTAGGGGCTGAGCTCTGTGGGGGCCCTGAAATGGCACCAGGGCCTCCCTTCCCCAGTTATCTGTCCACACGGAGTCCCCAGCAGGGTAGCCAACTGCAAAAGTGGGGACTTCCAGGCCCCCAACACTGCTCTAGACAGTGTTGCTTTCCCCAAAGCAGAGTCATTCAGGCGAGTCATAGGTCCAGCCCAGCTTCAAGATGGGGCAGCACATGGTCCTGTAGGCCAAGACGGGGAGCATCAGTGTAACTGGCTAGCGACCCATCTGTCTACTCAGATACTGAGCTCCACGAACACTCTCCAAACTCGAAGATGCTTTGTTTTAACATGCCCATCCTAGCACAGCCAATGGGAGGCAACAAGGACACAATGTTGTGCAAGCATAACATCTATTCAGTGCCATCATCCATTAATAGACTTGAACAGGAATCAGAGGAAAGGTAGCAGATACTGACTTTTCGGCTCCAGTTCACTTCCAATTCTATTTTAGAATGAGACTTCTATAGGACTATTAATATTTAAGAACACTGCAAACATAACTGCACGGGTCTGAATTGGCACACCTTTATCAACATAAAGGTACCTAGATTTACTATGATGACCAAGTAATGAGATTTATACTCAGAGTATACATGATAATTAGAATCATTACTATACAGTGACTAACACAGACATTGGTGAAACAAAATAAATACAGTGATAGAAAACATAGGCGGGGGGGTCATTTAATTTGTTCACCTGGGGTGACAAGATGTGGAGTCTTGTCAGAAATCAAATCCCAAAATCTTACTTTCCTTTACCCTTAAAAAAGAAGAAGTTAACACAGGGACCACTGATATTACTTTCTTTAAAGTAATATCCTCGTTGAGCAGTTAATATCAACTTACTTTAAGATGTGATGGACTCTACATGGGAACACTTAAAACCTGAGTCCAGTCATGTGCACTAGTGAACTTGACAAGAAAAAAAGAAATCATCCAGGCTGCAGCCTCAAGCCTCAGGGAGCCTGGGTTGAGTGTCTGATTCTTGGTTTTGGCTCAGGTTATGATCTCATTGGTTGTCAGATCAAGCCTTGCATCAGGCTCTGTGCTGGGCATGGAGCCTGCTTGGGATTCTCCCTCTCCCTTAGCTCCTCCTCCCAACTTGTTCTCTCTTTTTTGAAATAAGTAAGTAAATAATAATGATAATAAAGCCTCAGGCTTCTATGACAGATCTGGTGAGGGTCACCTTCAAAGATAGGCCCGTGAGATAGCTCCTGACCACATAGTTAGAGAAAGAGAAATACTGCCCTTAGCAGAGTTTCTCTGGAATGCAGAAAACAACATGACGGGGGAAGGGGGAGAAACAGAGAGGTCTCTCAGTGTTGTGTGGAAACAGGTCTTGTGTTGATACTTCCAACATCCGATGAAGACCTTTGGTTCCCTTTAAAGCGTCACAGATTGCTAACTGGAACTGCCTACCACCTGGCCTTTTATTTTCCATCAACCTTTCTACATCTAAAAAGCTGAGCCTCCCCGTGAGTCTTTTCTTTTTAACATTTTGACTCTAAGTGCGAGAGTCAAATAACAACACAAGAGACAAAACCTAGGAAGGCTACCATGGGTCCTTTGTGTCCTTGCTTCCTTGTTTCCATCAGAAATCTCTAAGATGAAATACTATAGTAAGTAAATCCCACTAATGGGAGCATAAAAAAGAGTCTGTTTTTATAAAGTCTCCAGGGATCAGTCCTGATTTATACAATGACTGCTGACTGGTATGAGACTAGCTTCCTTGCCCCCTGACGATGAGTGATGCTTCTTTATCAATCACTCAATTCTAAATAATGGTAGAAGTGGTGAAAAGGAGTTCAGTTGTATTTTCAGGAATTGGGTCAAGGTTTTATTCTCTGTTTATTTCTTTTCCAAGCACCATGATCCCACTGCACATAAAATGAGTTTTATTGATGGATTACATCTGCAAGAGACCAAAGATCAAAGAAGAGGAGGAGGAAGAAGGGGAGGAGGGGCAGGGGGAGGAGGGGAAGGAGTGGAGAGAAGGAGGGGTAAGAACGGGAGGGGGAGGTGGGGAGGATGAGGAGGGGGAGTTAGCCAGTTTCCATTCTCAAATGGAACAATAAATTTCCATAGCTTAGGAATAACTGTCTGTAATGAAGATGAGCAGATGCTTATCATGCTATAATCAATACAGTACATAAACTTGTTGAAGAATTTGTTTCTGCCTGTTTTTCCTTCTTCCGACCCCCAGCTCCAGGAAAGGTCCCATTTCTGTGAGCTGCTATTGGTATGTTTTCTCTCCTCCCATTTTCTGCATTCTAGCTCAGACTCTGAAGAATGACGTTCCTGGTAAATGTGGACACGCAGCTCTCACAGGGGATGAAAGGGGAAGGTTTCTCCATGTATAACTGTGGCTCCTACCTAACAGGAATTTTACTGGAAGACGTGATACAATGACAGTTTGTGGGAACATTGTCTCTTTCTTCAATGGACTCTCTCCCAGAGAAGATACAAGTCTAAATTGTTCAAACAAGGGTGCATAGTGGGACTTTTGGTGGGAATACTGGTGCAAAGAGTGAGTGGTGAGCCCCCGAGTGGTGTGCCCCGGCTCAGCCTTCCCTCTGCTGAAAAGGACATCATGGAGGTGCAGCAGAGGACCACAGAGCAGCGGGGCTCTCAAGAGCATCACTGAATCACTGGATCCTGACAAAGATACTGCTGAGTCATTCCTGTATGTCATATCTCTTAATCCTGTCCATACCGTATAAGCCAGTCTGAGTCAAGTCTCCGAAGAACAGTGCTGATTACCATTCTCAGACGAGATGAGAACAATGGCTCTGATATTGCTGACGAGCATCTGTCCCTTCTCCAAAAATGACCCTCTCCTATTCATATCTGTATTGGCTGACTGGGAGCCCCCTACCTTTTATGGGTTCCTTCCCTTGGCCATGGATACCTGTTCTGGGAGAGTTCCTGAGCAAGGCCAATGCATCCCAGCCTTTTGTTTTTGTTACTGTTGTTGCTGTTGTTTTCATTGTTTAAGATTTATTTATTTATTTTGGAGAGAGTTAGAGAGTGAGTGAGCATGGGGTGAGGGGCAGCAGGAGAGGGAGAGAGAATCCCAAGCAGACTTCATGCTGAACATGGAGCACAATGTGGGGCTCAATCTCATGACCCTGAGATCAGGACGCAGCTAAAATCAAGAGTGGGTGTCCCTCTTTCTTTTCTTTTCTTTCTTTTCTTTTCTCTCTCTCTCTCTTTTTTTTTTTAATAAAGAAAGAAACTTAACTGTCATGGAGGTTGTGAGGTGTGACTCTCGAGAGCCCTGATAAGTGTATTCCCAGAACAGAAGTGAGACTACCCAGTAAAGTGAACAGACACAAAGCTAGGCACAAACCTGGGCGTGGGAGGGGCGTGGGGGAATCAGGCCTGTCTCTCTATTCCCTGAGGTCTAGTGATGTCGCCATTCTCCACAGGGACAGAAGGAAATGATCCTCACTCTGGAGTTAAGTCTCCATTATTTGAAACCACAAATATAATTCCAAGCATGTAAAGGATAACTTTCTTCATTGTTCCTCTTTTTAAGACACAGAAATGTGATTATATAAATTCTAAAATTTATACTAGAAATTTCTTTCCTTCCTTTCACTAAAAATATTTAAATACTTGAATGACAACTTTTATGTATACATACAACATTTTAATCCTTACATTTGGGGGGAACAAACAGATGTATATATGGCAAATATTCCAGTGTTCTGAATTTACCTTCAGGATTTTAAAGCCGGTATAAAAGCCCTCAAAAGATGTTCTTGTTATTTATAAATTGAGCAAAAAACTTTGAATTATAGTCTTGTGGATGCAATATAGACCATCAAGCACTATTCGGTATATGAATACCATGTGTTTACCAAGAAGCAGGTAAAGCTTTCTTCTTTTTTATCTTTTTTTTTTTTTTAATAAAGCTGTGCATCTACAAGAATATTTTGCTGTGAACATTGCAGACAAAAGCATGAATAGCTTGCTTAAAATTACAGAACGCTAGGCTAACACTTATAAAAAAAGAAAAGTTTTGGGGAGTGGATATTTATTCACTTAATTTCGTTCCATTCACTCTGCCAGACTGAAAGCAAATAAACATAGAAATAACATCTGTTAGTATTGGAATATCAAGTGAGGCAAGTGATTCTTATTCGTTTTCCTCACTTGCAGATAGATAGTAGTTCATCATAGTTTATGACTTCACTCTCTTTTTTCAAGTGCATGCTTTCTGGCTGAATATTTATATCATGATTTTCTCTTTCTTTACATCCTGGTTTATCTGCCCACACAGAGTAGATGGTTCACTAGACTGATTTTCCAATAAATATTTTACCACAGAACTCATTAACCAATGTAATAACAAAAGTAAAAATTGTCCTAGGATTCAGTAAATAGATATAACAGTTCATTCCTCAGGAAAAATTGTTAACTCCTAAAAGAGTTTGTAGGAAGAAAAATCTGAACTTAAAAGCTTGCCCTTTCTAATGGTACAACTTGAAAACTGAGGTCAACATAATTTCCTGTCTGTGCATTGGACAATACATGGGCAGGGCACACTTTCCTATATATATTTAAATAATATTGAAAATAAGAAAAATTGAGTAAGCTACCAGACCCAGCAGATACTTGTTCCGGAAAGATAAGACTGAAACTAACTGAAACAGCTTATTTGCTACGACTAATTGGTTGCTTATCAAAAACGGCTTCAAAACACTTGCTCATGGTGCCAACTAATCCAAAAGTACTATAAATGATGCAGTCCTAATCCATTAGCTGTCTTAAAACACCCTCCTGAACATCATCAATATCTGGCTTTGCAATTTCATAAATATCCCTCCCAGATGTTTTCTTTCTGGGACACTGCTGAGGTGATCTCTCCTACTGCACTAACACAGGAAGATTAATGAATTTGGCTTTGCTAGCTCAGAGTTTCCATCTCTGTCATCCTCTTCACCACCCTGCTTCACTGCTTCCTGTACTTGTGCAAACGTGCTTCCTGGTGCCAGGCTGTAGCAATGTACGGTGAGGTGGCAGCTCTTCTGTGCACATGGGGTACCTGCTTGGCAGTCACGGGTATAGACATTTGTGATCGTGATGGACTTCGAGTTGTGTTGTGTAAGTGATAAAAAAAAAAAAAATCCACTAAATGGGGCACCTGGGTGGCTCAATGGGTTCAAGCCTCTGCCTTTGACCAAGCCGTTTTTGATAATCATGATCTCAGGGTCCTGGGATAGAGCCTCTCATCGGGCTCTCTGCTCAGCAGGGAGCCTGCTTCCCCCCAACCTGCCTGCCTCTCTGTCTACCTATGATCTCTGTCAAATAAATAAATAAAATCTTAAAAAAATATATCCATTAAAAAGGGGAAGTATGTATTTCTGAAAACAGGATCACTTCCTTTAATGGAGAAAATTTAAAGAGAAGGTTGGCTAAAGAAGGTCCTATTCCTACAGTACATTTAGAAACTGTCCGGTGAGTCCTTATCTGTGGCAGGAAGTTCTGGCTGGATGGTGAGGCTTCCATTCTGAGCTGTGTGTAGCCCTCCCAACTTATCCAATTCTCCAGAACTAAACTTCAGATTCCAGACAATTTCTTCCTAGACAGAAAAATTATTCTGATTTCCTTGTTGCTTGCAAGCTGTGTAAAAATTTCCCTAAGTACAGTTCTAAGTAAGGTAAATTTAAGCAAAATATAAAGTAAATCTTTAAATCTTTAAAAAAAAAGTTAATGAATAACTTAATGAACTCTGCATCTGAAATTAATTATATGCTGTATGTTAACTAGTTGACTTTAAATAAAATAAGTTAAATAAAATAAGTTGACTTTAAATAAAAAAAGTTACTAAGCAACCAGTGGAGAATCTTAGAGAGGACAAACAACTAATCTGGGAGCTTTAAGTTGTCTTGTGTCCCGTGTACATTTTAACAAAATTCACATAATTTGCAATTCCTGAGAGAGAGAAGAGGAGGAGCTGCAGCAACATTCAGAGAAAGGTGAGATTTGGGCAAAAATCTAAGACCACCAATGACAATGATGCTACATATAGTGTTCAAGTAAGCTTATTTTTTCCTAAGCTGTTAATACTTGAGAGACATCATGTTTGCAGGAATTCTGGGTCCTCACATAGCACGTTCTTTAGTGCATAATTTAATAACTAACTTTTATTTTATAATCAGCATGTGTTAGAAACCATCCTCGTGCTCGCTTCGGCAACACATATACTAAAATTGGAAAGAAGCCATCCTAAATAACTTATGTGCATTACCCTAGTTAACCCAGCGACACAGGACTTTTTACGTAGTAAAAACCTGAGACAGCTGAAGTCAGCTGCTCAAGGTCCAAAGCTAGTTGAGTGGCCGCGCAGGTTTTAGACCCATGTGATTTAGCACCAGATCCCAGAACCCCAAGCTCTAAATATCACTAAGCCCCACAGCAGACTCCCAGTCACTAAAAACTTAGTGCTAATCAGAAATATGCTGGAAGGTTGATATCTGCGTTGAGGCCTTTATTCCAGAATACTTTCATGTTAAGGACAGACTATCCCGCTAGAAGGTGGCAGGTTTGACTCAAAGTCAGAAAATTTATTGTCTTTGTTAGAATTTGAATTTCAGCTTCAACAAACAAAACACATTCACCCTCATGGTGTCATCAACAAGACGACAAAATGAACAGTGAAAACTGATTGATAATTAATGTTCAGCCCAAACAAGAGACCTTGAGGAAAACCACCACTTTCGTAAATACCCCCAATACTGACACAGAAGTCAAAGTGAGTAATCGGGACTATCTGATGCTTTGGGAGAAAGGTTGGTGGTAAACTCTGAAACAAAGGAAATAGGTATAAATTATCTTCTTCCTTTTACAGCTGTCACCCACTTAACTATTTCTGAGAAATAGAACATCAGAGCAGAATGTACCCAACAGACAAAAGAAATCAATTCAAGAATGTAATGAAGCAAACAGAAGGAAAGCAAAACCACTGGTAGGAACCAGAGAAGATTTGTTTCAGGTCTACAGGACCAGAGTAATCAAGAAGAAAATAGCATAGCTGAAAACAAAAGCATGTTGTTTTCCCTGATTGAATTATCTGGTCAATAATAGACGTAGAAGAAGAAAGGAGACCAAACACCTTATCTGGTCCCGCTTTGGTAAGGTGTATATAGGGATGAAAAATACAGCATTCTAAAAAGATAGGAGAATATAAATAAAATAATTCAATCCTAAATTCTGAAATCTTTGAATATGGGCCTCGAAGTAAAAGAAAAACTCATTCAGCCCATGTTCATTTGATAGCTCTTGGTGTCGGGATCAAATGCTTCCTTTCTGAGTTTGGGCAGATTGTTGGGCATTTTCTCCCAAACTCTAGAAGCTTCTACTCCTGCCCCTCAGCAGGGCCGCATATTTTCATGGCTCTCTTCCAAACAAATAATCGAGGCTTGTGGTCTAAGGTCAAGGTAGTAATGATTTTCATGTAATATTTTTCATAAAATTTGTCTTACATATTCAGAGGAAAAGTTAATTTTAGAGAATTTAGAGAATTAGATCTATGTTATACACAAAATGAGCTATATGAGACATTATTAGTTATTGACGAAGTGGCGTATTATTGCTTCTGTTTCCTTGCATGACACAAACTGCTGCTAAACACTGGCCTGTTGAAAACTTGCCAGTGACTGGGAGAGAAAGCCAAACAGCCTGCTTTATCTGGGAGGCTGTGCCAGAGAGGTGCCCTCCTCACTGAGAATCCCTGGTCTCACCACAGGGAAGAGAACCAGCTCACAGGGGTCCCTCCAGCCATGAGATGTGGCCGCTGAAGTCAGGACACAGAGGAGTGGCCTGTCTGTTTTCCTGCTCAACGATCCAGCTGCCCCTTCCAGGTCTCAAATGTTCTGTTTCCCCTGTTCAATCTGACTACAAGACTCTCTTGTGGGTCTGTGTCCCGATACCCTGCCCTCCCACGTGGACTGTCAGGAGATTTCGTCCGAGCCTGTAAGCAGGACCCAGTTACTGCTCACAGTTTCAGCCCTGCGAGAATGGTGGACATATGAGAACAAAAACCAGTCAGTCCTCCAGTTAGATGGAAAAATTTGCCCTTGTCCGAAAGTGTGGTCTAAACACATGACCATCCTTCAACCTGGGACATAAGCTGGTTCTGATAAGTTGAGCACGTTGGAGCTGCTGTTGCCTTAGCTACAGCGTGGATCAGATAAACTGGTAAAATGCAGAAATGGTTCAGAACTGAAATCATGGAAGATAGGAGAAAGTTTGAGTTACCAAGAGGAAGCACAATGATGCATAGAACTTATTAAAAATGAAGATACAGGGGTTTTGACCAGGGCTTCCTGAATCCAGCTGTTAATAGCCGTCTCTGAGAATTCACTTTCCAATGCAGGAGTCTTTTTCTGTGCCCATAGCAGGCAGAAGAGGGCAGCCTATGAGATGCCTTCATGGAAAAGCACTGGCTTCCATGGGTACACCCAATTAAATCAAGATAGTGAGTGGGGTGGGAACAGCAGGGACAGTTATAGCTCCACCTATGAGATTGATTTCTCTAAGGAAGCAGTGTAAGCATTGGGGGCTGAACCGCACAGAGGACAGCAGCGGTTCAGGGGTGATGCCAACTGTGGGCCCTGCGGTCAGACTGGTGTCCAGAGTGTGTCATCATATATATGATGGAGGTGTTTCTCATTCCTTCAAGCTTCTCCAGCCCTGTGCTAGGCATCTCTCTGGACTCTGTTTTGCTCCGCTCTCCCTCTATTCCTATCAGAAAACTTCCCGAGGACTAATAAATGCCACAGCCATCCTGAGTCCGAGGTTGGAAGGATACCAGGGAGCATTAAACCTATATCCTCCTCTATAGAAAAGGAAGCCAAAATGACTATAAACACACATTATGCATCCATGTCTGCAAATCCACTCCAGGTTCACCTGTGGGAGGAGGAGATGTTGGGGTAAGGGAAGTGCCACCCTATGGGGTCCACAGCTGTCTGCTGTGACAGTGTGTGTGGCCGGGGTTGCTGTCAGCCATTAGTGCTGGATCAAGGAAGAAAAACAAGAAAATGGCATGAATGAACCTATTTTTCTGTCACCATGACAAAAATAAATTCCAAATGGATTTAGAGATTTTCATTAAAAAGAAAAAATAAAGGCAAAACTAACTAACTAACTAACTAAATAAATAAACTCACACCAGGACTGTAATAAAATGAAGCTGGCATGAAGAAGCAGAAAACATAAGGGGAAACCTATATAAACTGGAAGTGTTGAAATACTTTAAGTATGCCTAAAAATACAAATATTCTAAGGAAGATTTATGTCTTTGATTAGGGGCCCAATGTAGGTCCTCATCCCTAAAATAGTGGCAGGTAGCAGGAGCCCATGTTCAGGGGTAAGGCTAACAGGAAAAAAGTTTAGAAATTAAGATTTTTGAGGAAATTGAAGATACAGAAAGTAATGGAGGATAAGTGGTATTGAGGAATAAAATTAGGAGACCTAACAAGTAATTGAAAGGGGTAAGCTCAAAAGCAGTATTGTAGAAATATGTGGCCAACTTTCTGCAACTTAGATCCTGTATATATCTAGCATTTCAAGAGGTAAGAGTCAGATGAAAAAAATATGACTTTCAAAAGGTAAAGAACTGATTCTCTTACAAATATAGATATGTGCCAAAGATTTATTTAAATCATTAATGAAGGAATCAGCTAGAAGAAAATACTTGTTCAGATGAGTATAGGAGAAATGAAATTCCTTATAGACACTGAAAGAAAGACACTGGAATGAGACTGATACATGCATTCAAAACTGGCTAGTGTCCTACAAGGGGACTGACCTGTGACCTTTGGAAGTGTCTTTCATCCTGGCATAAATCATGGGTCTCTACAGGTCAAAATCCATTTGACTTGTTATTTACAAAGATGATTTGCACAATTCTCACTTTTCTAAAGGTTAAAGATGAGCCTTCAAAGAGTTGCAAAATATTCTACCCAGTCCTAAACAGTCAGAGAACAGCACACACTCCTAGAGAATTACATGAACTAAGCTTTGAGTGGGGTCGTTGGGCCCACACATCAGGATCTTGGAAAAGGGCATAAATTCCTCCTTTGGCTTATTTTGAAATTTTTGAAATTACTGTTTTCTTAATAATCTGACTATGCCAAACATGGATAAATGACCCGATGAATGTTCAGTCACTGCCGAATATAAAGTATCTCTTTCCTATGCTGCAAGGTCAGGGGTCTTTTCAAGGTCTGTCAGATTTTAAAATGTGGGATAGTAACACTCTTGACATTTTACTTGGGTATGGAGGCTCCTTTAGAAAACTCTCATTTTACAAGATAATTTAAAACTGTGAAAAAAAGATAAGTCATTTAAGAGATATTTACATCTCTTTAGCATTTATTATCTTCAATTTTCTACCAAGAACATGTATTTTTTTAAATAGCTTCTTCATAAGATCATAAAAAAATATAATAGCATTTTGGAAAAACTACAAAGCACACCAAAGTCGGAGCACAAGATTTATTGTCTTTAATGAAAGCATTAACTACACTAATAGAATCATATTATCAGTGACTTAATGCATCTCTTATGAGCATCACACGAAAGTTTTTTATACTCAGTGGAATGTTGAAATGCTTTAAACTCAGGAAAGAAATTCAGAATTGTAACAACCCTATTATGAGTCACATTTACAATGGGGGAGAAGTGCTATTATTTAGCATTCTCAATTTTCAGTTAAGGACATAATGCTAGAGAAGGAATAATAGCTTTTAGATAAGTTCGTGGAAGTAAGACTGACCAAATGCTCTGTAACCCCAGTGAGCCAGGAAGAAAGAGAATTCAGAGTCAATTATGAACATCTTCAACTGTCCAGGAGCTGAAATCCCATTTAAAAGAAAAGATACATAATAGTGCAGGGTTAAAACTTCTTTGCCAAGCAATTTTTTAAAACAACAGAGATGACCAAGTTCAAGGGAGGGCTGTCTAATGTTTTTATTCACTATAGATGAATGTCCAGGGGTAGGGCCAGAAGTCTTATCCAACCAGCTTCTGAAGGGTCAAGTGCACAACCAAACCATCACTGACATACTGAAGAATGTCAACAGCTGGGAGCAAAGCATTGTCTCTTTCTCTGGAGACCTGGCTTTCCAAGTGTCTTGAAAACAACATCTCAGGATTGTAATAAAATTCACTCCAGGTCAAGATCAGAGAAGGGATCTGCAGAGAAAGGAGACTGCTTTTGTCCTAAAACTTCAGTGAGAAAGGCAAAGTTGTTCCTGTGCCTTTGTGACACCCTTCTCAGACACCAAGACTAGGGGTTTCCAAGACAGACTCAGAGTCCAAACCTTAGATTAATATCTGATTAATATAGATTAATGTCAGCACTTTGAGTGGACAGGTAGAAAGACTGGATTCACTTCATCATCAGCTACAAAATGCCACACACACATACGCATACATAGTTTAGGAATATGTGCAAATGGGCTTTTGCAGTTGGTTTTTCCATATTTTTCAAACCATAGATGAATTCATATAGGGTTGAGGGTTTAATAGTAGAATCTGTATTCCATTTATTTCCTTCCCTAGTGTCTCAGTTATTAACAGGAATGATGAGTCATTCCCCTTTATTGTGTCTGGAGAGATCTGCAGCTGGTGGGCATGTTTTGGTAGATGTAGTCATGTGTGTGTGTGACTGGGTGTAGAGATGTGTAGGTATTTGGGTGTTTGGCTGTGTGAGGGGGCAGCGGGTGGTATTAGGTAGTGGGTGTGCAGGGTAGGGGGAGCCCAACATGTCGTCCATGAAGACTGATACCTAACACAGAATGTTCCCTTTGTTTCTGTCTCCCAGAAACATTCCACATCTAGACAATGCAAAATGTGGACATTGGGAGACCCACTAAAATTCTTTCTACCCCATCAAAACTAGCATACAGCTACTTTTGTGATGTAATATGTTTATGCATAGCAAATACTTCAGCTGTGGTCCTAATAATTAGACATTCTATTATCCTTGTCCTGTGCAGTCTTTACAAAATCTACCTCCAGCTCTCAGAATCACTATTCTCTCTGGAATCACATTCACTTTTATCTACCCTCAAGTGTTCTTGGTGAATATGGTAGTTAACTTAGGCACTTACCAGTGAACCAACAGAATAAACTCGAAACTGCATATGGAGGGTGGGAGGATGACTCTCTGCATGGACGGAGTTTGAGTATGTTCTAAAACCCATCCAAAAGCACGGTCATTGTTTGGACCAGTGCAGCCAAACAGGCCCAGAAATGGGCTGCCCATTATCTCTTCCATACGAGCCAAAGGGGGAAAGAACTGAATCAGGACCACTGACGTATACTCTAATTCAAGCTGCCTGATTTTAAAGCACTTTAGAGCTTATGTCCTAAAGGTTTGGAAAAATTAGCAGAGTGCCAGGTTGGAAAAAATATCAAAAAGAAGATGGCAAAAGGAGAGAAAGTCGTCCCTCCCCCCCTCCGTTTCTCCCCCTTTGTAGGTGACTTTACCCTGTGAAGACTTTTCTCTTTTTCTCTCCCATTTTACTGAGTCAGTCTCTACAGGAAACTGCTATCAAGATGTTTGGCACTCTCAACACCAAACGTGATAGTAACAGTGGAATCTGGGTGCCTACACATATCTTATTTTTGACATAAATGTCATATTTGCCATGTACAGTATTGCCCGCACACAGATTTACCTTTTTTTTTTTTTAAAGATTTTATTTATTTATCAGAGAGAGGGGCGGGGAGAGAGCGAGCACAGGCAGACAGAATGGCAGACAGAGGCAGAGGGAGAAGCAGGCTCCCTGCCGAGCAAGGAGCCCGATGCGGGACTCGATCCCAGGACGCTGGGATCATGACCTGAGCCGAAGGCAGCTGCTTAACCAACTGAGCCACCCAGGCGTCCCACAGATTTACCTTTTAAAAATAAAACACTATCCTCTCCAACACATGTGGAGAAAGGGGAACCCTCTTATACTGTTGGTGGGAATGCAAATTGGTGCAGCCACTTTGGAAAACAGTGTGGAGATTCTGCAAGAAATTAAAAATAGAGCTTCCCTATCACCCTGCAATTGCACTACTGGGTATTTACCCCAAAGATACAGATGTAGTGGAAAGAAGGGCCATCTGTACCCCAATGTTTATAGCAGCAATGGCCATGGTCGCCAAACTGTGGAAACAACCAAGATGTCCTTCAATGGACGAATGGATAAGGAAGATGTGGTCCATATACACTATGGAGTATTATGCCTCCATCAGAAAGGATGAATACCCAATTTTTGTAGCAACATGGATGGGACTGGAAGAGATTACGCTGAGTGAAATAAGTCAAGCAGAGAGAGCCAATTATCATATGGTTTCACTTATTTGTGGAGCATATCAAATAGCATGGAGGACAAGGGGAGATGGAGAGGAGAAGGGAGTTGGGGGAAGTTGGAAGGGGAGGTGAACCATGAGAGACTATGGACTCTGAAAAACAACCTGAGGGTCTTGAAGGGGTGGGGAGTGGGAGATTGGGGGAACAAGGTGGTGGGTATTAGGGAGGGCACGTATTGCATGGAGCACTGGGTGTGGTGCAAAAACAATGAATAGACTGGACTGGTGGACTGGTCCATAGACTGGACCATCTGTGCCCAGCTCAGCAGACTATCCATGGGCTCCAGCTGCCTTGTCTCCAAATAAGCACCTGTTTTGTGTGTTTGTTCTTTTAAAGAGACATTCCTGTAAGGTTGAATCATACAAAAATGATGGAAAGTTCATTTATTTTTTGTATTAAATGAAACTCTGGAAATCACCTCACCCACACTGGTCTTTGCCACCTCAAAACAAGGAAAACAAAAGAAGGAAAGCAAAAATCCAAAGAGAACACAATTTGGCCACACTTCCTGTGCCCCATTCCACCACCCTTCCCTCGAAGTCCACTGTGGGGGTGATTTGTTATTCCTCAGAGCAAGCCTCTGTCTGCGGGTCCCTGGCCCCACCAGCTCATCTAGGGACATCTGAATCCAAGCTCAGCGGACAACTTGACCTCTGGAAGTCTCTCCTTCCTTCCTTCCTTTCTTTATTTATTTCTTTTTTTAAAGGTTTTATTTATTAATTTGACACAGAGAGAGAGATCATAAGTAGGCAGAGAGGCAGGAAAAGGGGTGAGGGGGAAGCAGGCTCCCTGCTGAACAGAGAGCCCAATGTGGCGCCTTGATCCCAGGACCCTGAGAGCATGACCTTAACCCACTGAGCCACCCAGGTGCCCCAAGTCTCTCCTTTCTTAACAGGCATCCAAGCAGGAGAATTTTGAAATATTTGGGTGGAAGAGGTCTGTTTGGTACTGTCTTGCACTTCCTACCTCGGCTGAAATTCTCCCTTTGCTCATGCATTGTCCTGCTGACCTTGCAGAGCATCTTTAGGACTGCTCTTCTGAACTCTTTGTCAAGTAAATCACCATTTCGTTCATTAACGTCTGTTTCTAGGGTTTTATCTTGTTCTTTTGTTTGGAATCTTCTTCTCTGTCCATTCATTCTCTTTGACTCTGTGTTCATTTCTGTGCATTAGATGAGACAGCCCTCTCACTCCGTCTTGACGGAGGGGTGGTCCTAGGATGGGAGCCTGAACCATCAGCCTGCCTGGCTCTTTTGCCAGTGTCTTTCAGCATGGCGGCTGTCCAGCCTGCCTTCTCTGTTATCCATGACATCCAGTGGCTGAAGCTGCACCAGGATCTGCCGTGTCTGAAAGGGGAGCATTGCAGGCTTGATGTGTGCTGAAGGGGAGGCAGAGCTCACAGCGGCTGGGAGGGTGTGCACTTTGGGTCCTCCCCGGGGACAACTGGGAGATGGGCTGTGTTGCCTGTTTTCTCTGCACTGGGCAGGGTGTGCAGCTGAGTTGGCTCCTGCCTCTACACTTAGCTGCTTCTTTATTTACCACAATTCTGTGGCACCTGCAGATGCAACCCACTTGTGGGCAATTCTCCTGTGAGGGACACCTGCAGAAGCTGGGATGTCTGAGTGTCATCAAGCTCCTTCCAGGGAGACATGGGATGTTTGGAGAGAGTGGGCTCAAGCGAGGAGGTGAAGGTTGTGTCTTCCGGCTTCCTCCATCTTCACAGATGGTGGTGAGCCCCTGCGGGTGTTAACGTGGAAGGTGGAAGTATCACCCCAAGCAGCAGCTTTTGAAGAAGCAATAGGCCTTTGTGAGGGAGAGACGGACAATGAGCTTTTGGAGTGGTCCCCTTCCCTGAACCCATGGGGGAGAAGCAGCAAATCCTGTAAGGTCTCAGGAAGGCAAGCCCTGTTCACTCTCAGAGCTAGGTATTTGGGGGAGCCTGCCCCTCCTGAAAACCAAGGCAGGTGTCCAAACTGTTTACTCCTCGGGGAGAAGCTGGGCACTGAAAGTTCCGTCTGGACTGTCTGACGCCAAGCCGGGGCTGCAGGAATGGCAAGAGTGTGTCAGCTTTTCCTACCATTCAGAAGTGGGTGATGCGGGTGTTCTCCTGTTTGCCTGATACACAGGAAGCACACAGCTAGTTTCAGATTTCCTTCCAAGGAAATTGCTCCAGACATAGGTTTGGTGTGTGCTTGGCAGGAGGTTAGCTCAGAAGGGTCTCTATCACCATGGTGGAAGGGAATCTGTTTCACAGCCTGAAGGATTTCAGGATCCCTCATGTGCAGCAGGAAGGCAAGATCCACTGGCTGCTGCTGAGAAGCTTCAACCAGTGGGCCACCAGGCTGCTGCGTCCCACCTGCTGAGGTCAGGGCACATCTTCCGGGAACAGGTATGGACCATGAATGGCTGCTTCCACTCTCTGCGTCTAAACTCTGGCACTGACCTGAAACCCGAACCCACGTGTTGGAAGCCATCCTGTCTTTATCATTCCTCAATGTGACTTCTTGCTGAAATGCTAGGCAGTGATCTCTGAGCGATGCAGAGTCTGCATTTCTTTGCCAACTTCTGGTGTTGCTACTATTTTTTCTTTTTAAATTTTAGTCATCTCCTATGTGTGTAGAGATAAGTCCTTTGGTTTTAATTTGCATTTCCCTGACAGTGAATAGTGTCAAATATCTTTTTGTGCACTTATCTCTCATATCCTCTTCAGTAAAATATGCTTCCTAAGTGGATCGTTACGTGTTTTAAGAAGACTGTTGAGTTTTGGAAGTTCTTTACATATTTTAGATACTACTTTTCTTGTATATGTGGTTTCCAAAATATTTCCCTAGTCTGGAGCCTGTATTTTATCCTCTCTACAGGATATTTGGTAGAACAAAATATTTTAATTTGATACAGTCAAACTCATCAATTTTTCTGTTTATGTATCATGCACTTGTGTCAAATCTAAGATTTTCTCTAGCTCTAGATCCCAAAGATTTTCTTCTGTTAATTGTTAAAATTTTATAGTTTTTCACATAAGTCCATGACCCATATTAATTTTTATATGAAGGCACGAGTTTCAAAATTCTTTTACTCTTTTTCTTGCCAGTAGATTTCCATTTGCCCAGGAGTATTTTTAAAAATTTGCTATTGCAATTTTATAAAATCATTTATTGCACCTATGGGTGGGTTAACTTTGAGGATTCTTAATCTGTTCCTTTGATGTGTGTCCATCCTTCTGCAACTGCTAGACAGTAGCCCTCGCTGTAGATTGCCTTAAGATGAGGTCAATTCATTTCTTTCATTTCCCCATCTTTTTTTTTTAAATTTTATTTATTTATTTGACAGATAGAGAGAACACAAGTGGGCAGAGCAGCAGGCAGAGAGAGGGGGGAAGCAGGCTCCCTGCTGAGCAGAGAGTCCGATGCAGGACTCGATCCCAGGACCTTGAGATCATGACCCAAGCCGAAGGCAGAGGCTTAACCCACTGAGCCATCCAGGTGCCTCTCATTTCCCCATCTTTTAAAAAATATTTCCAAGTCATCTAACACCCCAAAATTTCAAGTTAAATGTTAGAATAATCTTGTCTATAGCTACAAAGAAATTCATGCTGGGATTTTAATAAGAATTGCATTAAACTTCTGTGTCACTTTGAAGAAAATTGTCATCTTTACCATACTGAGTATTCCAATCCATGAACAAAATGTATCTATTTTAATCTTTTTTTAAAATTTCATTCATCAGTGTTTTGTAGCTTTCAGTATTCAAGTCCCTTGCATATTTTGATAGCTTTACATTTTTACATTTTTATATTTCTTGGTGGAGGGAAGAGATTAAAAAAAAAATATATATATATATACACACACACACACACATATGTATATATATAAATAAAATGTGTACCTATTAAGTTATGTATATATTTGACATCCGTGTGTTTTTGCTTTTTATATGTTTAATTGTTCCTTAAAATTTATCTACAACACTGCTAAAATATTACTCATAAGAGTTTTTTGTGTATTCCTAAGGATTCTCTATAGAGACAATCCCATCACCTGCAAACAGAGTATGTCCTCCATTCTAATCTGTTAGCCTTTTATTGCTCTTTTTTACTTTACTGCGATGGCTAGAGCCTGCAGCATTATCATGAATAGGAGTGGTGTGGGCAGACATCCTTGTCTTGTGCCTGGTCTTGGGGGAAAATATTCAGTCTTTTACAATTAAATGTAGTATTAGCTATAGATATTTTGTAGATTTCCTTATCAGGTTCCATTTTTCTGAGAGCTTACATCATGAATAATGTTTATTTGTGAAGTGCTTCTCTCCATCAGTTGCTAAGATGATGTGAGTTTTTTGTTTGTTTGTTTGTTTGCTAAGATGATGTTTCTTTAACCTAATATGATGTGTTACCAAATACAGAACAGTTTTGTATCTTTGGCATGGCAGACTTAGGCAGGATTTATACAGATATTTTTTAACATGCTGCTGAATTCTATTTGGTAATATTTGTTAAGACTGTTACCATCAAAATCCTAGAGAAGAACACAGGCACATCAGCCACAGCAACTTCTTTCAAAACACATCTCCATAAGTGAGGGGAAAAAAAGAGAAAATGAACTTTTGGGACTTCATCAAGATAAAAAGTTTCTGCATTGCAAGTCAACAAAACTAAGAGGCAACCCACGGTATGGGAGAAAATATTTGCAAATGACATTACAAATAAAGGGTTGGTATCCAAAAATCTATAAAGGACTTCTCAAACTCAATACCTAAAAAGCAAATAATCAAGTCAAAAAATGGGCAGAAGACATGAACAGACAGTTCTCCAAAGAAGACATCCATATGGCCAACAGACACATGAAAAAATGTTCAACATCTTTAGCCATCAGAGAGATTCAAATAATCAAAACCACAATGAGATGCCACCTTACACAAGTTAGAATGGCAAAAATTAAAATGGCAGAAAACAACAAATGTTGGAGGGGATGTGGAGAAAGGGGAACCCTCTTATAGTGTTAGTGGGAATGCAAGCTAGTGCAGTCACTCTGCAAGCAGTATGGAGGTTCTTCAAGATGTTACAGAGCAACCCTATGAATCAGCAATTGCATTACTGGGTATTTACCCCAAAGATACAGAAGTAGTGAAAAGAAGGTGCAACAGCACCCCAATGTTCATAGCAGCAATGGCCATAATAGACAATCTGTGTAAGGAGCCGAGATGTCTTTCAACAGACGAATGGATAAAGAAGATGTGGTACATACATACAGTGGAATATTACTCAGCTGTTAGAGAGTATGAACACTCACCATTTGCATCAACATAGATGGAAGTGGAGAGGATTATGTTAAGTGAAGTAAGTCAAGCAGAGAAAGACAAGTATCATATGGTTTCATTCATATGCAGAATGTAAGGAATAGTACAGAGGACCACAGGGGAAGGGAGGAAAAACTGAAGGGAAGGAAATCAGAGAGGAAGACAAATCATGAGAGACTATGGACTCCAGGAAACAAACTGAGGGCTTCAAAGGGAAGGGGACTGGGGGGATGGGTGAGCCCGGTGATGGGTATTAAGGAGGGCACAGATTGCATGTAGCAGTGGGTGTTATATACAAACAATGAATCATGGAACACTACATCAAAAACTAATGAAGTACTGTATGGTGACTAACATAATATAATAAAAAAAATGTTACATTTATGTTCATAAGAGATATTAGTCTGTACTTATCTATTTTCGTACTGGTGCACGTATCATGAAACAAAGAGTAATGTGACCACTTTACCTCAGCAAAGTGGCCAAGGTCAACAGGATCAATTGCATTGATTTTGAAATTATGTGATGAGAATGGCACTTATCCTCTACGATCTTCCTCTGAAAATCCCATACTCCCAGTATAAGCATTAAGAAAAAGGCAGGCAGGCAAAGAAGCATCTAAACAGACTGAGACCTAACATCTCTGCTGGGACAGGGGTCTTCAGCAGGTGACCCATCAGGTGGGGAAAGCTCTGACTGTCCAGGAACTCAACTGTCATAGGCAAGCACTGGGATGTTTCTTGGGATTTGGTTGATGAAAGTCTTTGAAAATAACAGAAGTCAGGGAGAGAAACCCTGGGGGTAAACAGATGCAGGTCAGAGAGGAGAGACTGAGAACAGGAATTAACCTATCATCCTTTCTGGGCACCTTCTTGCCTGAATCTCTCATTTCTGAACTGTTTTGTTAGACAAGACTTTTTCTAAGGACCCAAATTGTGGAATGATGATGGAAAAAGAAGGATTATAACAGTCATAAAAGATGGAAAAGAGAACCCATTCAGTGACCATTTTGTAAGTGAATATTGGTATCAAAATGTGTATTTAACCGTAAATGACTAATCTACATGTGAAATTCTTATAATATAGAAGTTTTAAAATAGTCTAACATAAATAAACCAAATCAGCATTGTGATTTTAAAACAATCTACATGGAAGACTGCACAAATTTCTAACCACCCTGTGTGGTTAGATTTTTAAAATATGATTTTAATACAAATCAAAAAATTATTGCAGTTACTGTTTTCACACTTAAGAATCTTACTGTCCCTTTAAAGGGCAGCTCCTCCATAGAGCATTCTCGACTGAGATTTCTTCTCAATTTTTAATTTTCTGTTTTCCTTTCCCTCTCTCTTTCTCCTGCTCCCTTTCCCTCCTCAATTCCCTCCTTCTCTCCATCTCTTTTCTCTTTCTCTGTCTCTCTCATACACACACATATCTGTGGCTCCCACATCCTACTTATAACAATGTGAACTGACTATAGGGCAATGGGTATCTTGAAGCAAGACCGCCTGGGTCCAAGCACCGAATCCACGGAGCAGCACTGAAGGTCTCTGCCTTTAGCAGGTGGCCTCACTTCCTTGGGCCCTACATTCCTCCTTTGTGAACTGAGGATGGTAATAGTGTAAATTTCAAAAAAGACTGCAGTGAAAAATTAAGGGAGCTAATACATAAAAAAAATTACTGAGAAGAATATCTAAAATATTATAAACATTCAATAAAATTATTTTAGCCATTATTATTACTATATTGTTCCATGTAGTGCCATTAAACTCTCCACTGATGCACTTGCAAAGGAGGGAAAGTCCTATCGACCAAATAACAGGTGAGCAGAAGACATTGTTTTACGTGGTCTCACACTTTCAGTCATATTCTCCTACTTAAATACCTTAATACATTAAATCTGTCTATATAGAATCACAAATGAGGATCCCACATATCATAAATGTTCAATTAAAATAGTGAAACGGAGCTACTATGTTGATAGGAATTTGAGCGACAGAATAGTTTTAATACGTTTACAAAATTTCACTCTCCTATTGCAGGAGGGTTCTAATGAGCTACTAATTTTCCTTTTCTCTTGATTTTTTTTTTCATGTCTATACATCCCTCCTAAGATAAGAAAAGAAATGCAGTAGGAAAGATCAGGGATATGGAGCTAACGGTAGTAAGCCCTCCCTACATGCTGAGAGTTCTGATGGGCTGTTTCCAACACTGTGTCATGTAACCCAGTCATGGTATGTGAGGCAATTACCAATAATTTATTAATGTTTATAGACAAGGAAACTGAGGGTTAGAGAGTAAGTCACTTATCTGATGGCACAGGAAATATTCAAGAGCTGGATTCAAATCCAGGCTCTTTAACACCAAACACCAAATGGTAACCATTCAGTAAACCCCAACCTTTAAGTTTTGAGGGTAATACCTCAGCCTCTAAATGCCCTATCTTTGAGTCATGTTGTTGGATTAAATACTAACCGTAGGGCTCTAATGGAAGGTTCGAAGCCTGGTGGGGAAAGTAAGCTCGTCTCTTCAACCTTATGAAGGACAAGCAATTTTTCAATTTAGTCTACGTTTTGTTAGGGCTTTAAAAAGTCTGTCCTGTCTGGACTCAGCTGTCCTGCCATTGCATTAATAAATAACCCCAGGATATAAACATGACACTCAAGTTCTTACTGCCTTTAAACGACAAACCGTATTTTTACGGGATGGAATCTGTCACTTACAGGGGAAATTGCCAGACCTTTACTTTTCCTCGTGGAAGCTCTTGCGTATTTCAGACCTCCGCACTCAGGCAAATGAGAGAGGGTTGGGAAAGCAGTCACACTCCATTCTAAGCTCTTTATTTCAGTGACTCAAAGTATGGGCGGAACCAATGAACCAGGACTTGAAACATTCACACTCCTATGTGGCAGGGTCCGCTTTATTATGGAAACTGAATTTTGTGCAGGGAAAAGGAGATGTTAATGAATATCAGATGTATAAGGAAGTAGGTGGTAATTCAAACAACTTGACATTAATCACTGAATGTAAGTATTATCTTTATTCTTACAACTCTTGTGAATGATACTACTTCACAACCAAAGACCAAGAGGCCAATTTTCCTCTTTTGCAAAGATTAACCTCATTGCATCTTTGTGTCCTTCAACCAAATAGGGCACTGCTCACACCACTGATGATAATTTCTGAAGGTCAAACACTGCGGCAAGTTGGGAGTTATTGATAGCAAATATTCCTTCCCACTCTGCTGTGTCCATAAATAAATATTAGCCCCTAGAAATTTCATCTCAAGTTCAAGGAAAATGGACTTTCCAGCATTTCGAGGATCTCCTCAGTGAAATGATCTCTGTACTGTAGCCTCTGGTTTCTGGGATAAAATGAACTTCATCATCTGGCCCCAGAGCTATTTTCATGATGAGTAGACACAACACAACTGCTGAAACAGTTGATAATGTTTCTCAGATCCTCAATAGGACTCTGGGTTTATGAGGTGGGGATATTTTGTGTCAAACACTGGACACACTGCTGCTTCCATTTTTCTCTTTCTCTCCCAAACACCTTGTCTCATGAAGGAAGGTAATAAAAATAAACCAAAAATAATATCTTTACTGTTATCTCCTGCTTTCTCCTTGAGCAATTTCCAAGTTCTCAAAGGGATGAGATGAAGTCATCCAGATTTCACAAGCAAGTGCTTGTCTCCTCTTGTTTGTCTCAGAGATTTCATTATGTCAAGCCACAGGAGGCTGGCTGGCCAAAAAGCATGGACATGCCCCCCATCCCCTCCCATCACTCTCCCTACTGCAGCACCATAGGGATTGGTCCATGTGGAATCAGGGTCTGGCTCCCCCGAGCATTAGATGTCAGAGTCCCCGTGTCCACCAATCTCTTATGCCACCTCTGTCATGCAGACCCAAGGCCAGCACACCATCTCACAACTCCCCCCATAGCTGCATTCCACACAGCTGGCAGACACAGACCCACATGGTTTATCTTAACTCCACCACTGTAAAGGAAACAGTGCTGTGGAGACCAAGGTCATCTGCAGATAGGTCTGCGTTAATGAACACAGACGTTACTCCTTCATCAACCAGCCTTCACCCGTACCTTGGGGCATCTGCTTGTGAATCAGTTCCCTTCCTTCCTAGCAGGTCTAACTCAGAATCACTTCTTTGCAGTTAAATGTTGCCCCACTGCCCCATGTCTTCTACTTCTAGTCATGAAATGAAACATGACCTTGACATTCTAACACATAACATCTGTGACCTCTCGTGATGCTTTTCATTTGCTATTTAATGTCATTCTGAGAAAAATTAAAATACGAAGTTAGTAACATGAATTTCATTCATCTTTTTGTTGACCAATCTCAGCTTTAAATGCAAGTGTCTGAGTGTTTACTGCATATACACATACACGATCACTGAAATGAGTTTGTCGTCTGATGTACATATGCATATATGAGCATATACGAGCTTCAGACTATGAACTATATGTATATCTATCTTATGAGGCCAATAGAAATGTTCCATGAAACTAATTCAAAGTGTTCATTCCTTTTCTTGAAGCCACACTCCCCCACTACCACGGGCTCACTGAGAAACAAATGAAAGGGAAATGAACAAGGTTGCCTTGTCTTTCTCTTTTCTTCTAAGTCAACACTCTCAGCCGAAGCTGGCTGATGCAGGGAAGTATTGTGAGTAAGATGTTATGATGGTGCTCTTTGGTCGTCTGTTTTCTTAGAGCATCAGAACTTTTCTGAATTTAAAGGAAGACCGGTTCAAGGCCCAGGTGTGGTCTATCAGGGCAGTGAGCACCCTCTCAGTCTGTCATGGGTGTACCATGCTGTATGGTGTCTTCCCCAGATTCACCTGTGAAACCCTAACCCCCAATGTGACCGTATTTGGAGATGGGGTCTCACGGAGGCAATTATAGTTGGATGAAGCCGTGAGGGTGGGGTCCTTATGATGGGATTAGTGTCCTTCTAGGAAGGCCCTCTTTCTTTGCTGTGTGAGGACACAGTGAGAAGCCAGGAAGAATGTTGTCAACAGAACCCAACCAGGGGGCACCCAACTTTAGATTAACATGACTTAAGCCACCCAATCTCTAGTATTTTATGATGGCAGCCCAAACCAAGATCCATGCCTACATTGTACGCCTTTGAGTGTCCCTGAGCATCAAGTGTCACAAGCACCTGGGCTCGGTGGCCATGGAGCTGCAAGGGGCTGTGGGTACACACTCTATACATGTGTGCTCTGTTCGCACAGCACGCCCTTGCCCTGTCACACGGTGCTCCTCACACAAGTTCAGAATGAAATGACTAAAACCACCCAGGCACTGAGTACAGACGCCCTCGTGAATGCCCAGGATGTACACACATGCAGGTGACTCTGAGTGTGGTTCCTTGCAGGTGGAACTGGAGGCTGTCGCTTGCCTGTGTCCAAACAAAGGTCCAAACATTAAATGGCAGAATAGAAATCTTCTCATAGCACATAAGGCAGCCATTAAGAGCATCTTAAGAGGAAGAAACTTTTGAATCATATTTTAATAGAGAAGTGTGACTTAGGTTATCCTACAAAAAGTAAAAAGCATAGTGTTACATAAAATAATTTTTAAAGTATTCACTGTATTAGAAGTCCTGTAGAGCAAAGCATGGAAATTCATCCTCTTTCTGATTTACTACCCCCACTGTGCATTTTCCACCCAGGCACCTCCTCTAATTTCTTGTCTTTAGCTGATTCCACTCAGCTTAAGGTGACTTGAAAATAACATGTTTTGGGGGGAAAAGAAGGTCTCAACATAAGAAGCAAATAAATAAGGCACATTAAATGTTGGATGCTTTAACATTCTTCTAAAGTACTAGTCCCTCTGGCAGGATGCCATTCATAGATCTTTATGCCTCCATTCAAGAGTCACTTCTTCTCTTCCTCTCTGGTACCAATGTGGAACTCCACACTGTCCTTGCTCTGCCTCATCAGTGCCCTTGGCTTGGGTTCTAAATGAATGCCTGATGATTCAATTAATTAATTTTATTCTGTAACATTGGAAGCCTGATCATATGTTCCTTAGCCGTTTTCTCAAAGATGGCTTTTTATCTGTTAAATCAATTTTTCTACAATTGCATTTGTTTCTGCTAATTGTTATACACTGTTGCAGTTACAAGATCATCTTTTCAATTTATAAAAGGACTGTGACAATAATATCACAACGAAAGCAATAAATAGATCACAGATTGTTTTCCACCGACCTCTGAAATATTTGGGATTGGTTACTGCCAATTTACCTAATTCCAAAGCAGAATATAGCTCAAAATAAAATAATAGATGTTTATATGAGCAACACTTTCTAGGACTGATACTTCTCAAAATTAAAGAACATTTGTAACTAATCTTTGTTCTGTCAAAATTAAGTATTATTGCTTGTCCACAGGGACTTCCCCAAAAGTATTCATCCAAAAAAGGAGAGGGAGAAAAAAAGAAATACATCATCGCAAAGCTAATCAAAAGGAAAATGAAAATTAAAAGAGCTAGAAGAATCAAGTAAGGGGAGATTGACAATTGAGATACAAACCTGGAAAAAAATAACTTCACAGCTTTTATATCTTGGTAAAAAAAGGGACTCAGACCAGAAGCAGGCAGAATTTTAATCAATCTTCTTAAAATGAGAAAGCAGCATCAAAAGGAACCTAAAAAATGGAATAATGTAACTCATGCAAAACTGGTTTTTGAAATGCACTGAGAACTCCCTTTTCTGCCAAATATTCTGTGGCAATAGAAATGTTTTAGCTCACATTTTCCATTTTGAAAATACTTTTGATCATTTGTACTTATCACCCAGTTAGTAATCATGACTGTTCATTCCATGTCACTCACTGTACAAGCAGGAATGTTTGTTTTTTAAGGGTTCTCTCAAGTACAGGATTGGGTCATTTTTTGAACAGTTATTCTGCAAGGATGCTCTTATAAGTATCAGACAAGAACTCTTTTGTTACTTCCAAATGGTTTGGCAGTGATTCTAGCATAATTTGGACTTCTCTCAAAAGATGTGCTTGGACTATGTGAATACTTGTGACTTGTCTGGTTTAACACCCACTTCTAGCTTCCTGCCTGGACAGACTCTGTCTATACTGCAGTCATGACAACCCAGTAGTTCCCAGTACCTGGTACTCGGTTTGATTTGCAAGGGAGTGAATTCACCTCAATTCCTCCGTGCCTGTACTGGCCAAGTGCATCCCCTCACCTCAGTGCAGTCTTAGCATCACTTACCAATAAGTGGCCAACAGGCCCCCAGAGCCAACACCACCGGAACCACCTGGTACCTCCCTCCGCAAACCAAGCACTTCTCCAGCACAGATGCTGTCCATCTGTAATATTCACACACTCTCGCTGTACACAGCGCTTCCTTTCCAAGTAAACCATCCAACGGCAGGAACGTGTATCTGCACAGTGTTAAGAAACCAAATTCCTTGCTTCCAACGGGGGTGTCATCAGTTTTTCTCAACCCTAAAGCTAGAGATAACTTTTTAAACCCTCAAGCCACTCTCATACTCCCTTCTCACCCAGAGTTTTCTTAAACCTTAAGTCCTTGTTATACCCACAAGATTCTACGTTCTCTTTCCTCTCTCACCTCTCTCAAATGAGCCTGCCTTCTTCTTAGCCCAGTGCCCAAGATTCCTGGCTGTGACCTGTGCACATAAGACACACTCTCATGCTCACACCTTGACATCTGATGCTTCCTTTGCCTGGAATTCACTTCTCACTGACATCCCACAAAGGCTCCCACCTCACACTCTCCAGGACCCTCATCGTCTTCTCCATGTGGTCCTCTGTGGTTCTCTCAACTCTGACTTCCAATAATTCCAATCTCCCTTCCCTGCTCTGTGCTCATGCTCTTTGTAACCAGGTAACACACTATCCATTTTATCTGCCTATCTTGTTCATCATCTATCTCCCCTGCTCCTGCAGAAAGCAGGGACGTTTTCTGTACCAGGTAGTAGAAGCACCTGGAACGCGTCCATCTCATAGTAGGTGCTCAGTAATCATTTCACAAAAGACTGAATTTAGATAGCCATTAAAGTTATATAAATTCATTATTTACAAAAATAATAAATAAAATAACTGCCTGAGATCTGCCTGCTGACACCCAGAATCATCAAAACACCTGTGATCTTGACTCACTGGTTTTACAAGGGGTTTGCTTTGTGGCCTTGAAGGGCAACACCTTCAAAGTTATTGATAAATAATTTACATTATATTTAAATAACTTTTAAATCTTTCAATCAAAAGGAAATGCCAAACTGAATCTGTTAGGATGTGACAAAATCCTATCAGGCTTATGAATGGGTAACCAAGGTTATCTTTTGAAATAAGAGAAAGCAGTCCTCAGTAGAAAGGACACTAGGGATTCAGTAACATTAGTTTCTATTCTGGTTCTGCCACTGACTTTTCATGTAATCTGAGGTCAATCCCTTAAACTTTCTGTATCACACATTTTTGTATCATCAAAATGAGGAATAGTAAGACTGGCTTAGAGTTATTTTTAAAAGTCTAACACAGTCCAAATGTTAACAGCTAAATGCAATAGTATGTTTTTCTACTTACACTATCAGTCTATTTCTTTTTCACTTAAGAAGGTGGATAGTAATTTAAAAGGGGAGATGTCCATCTATTGGTTTTACATAAAGCTCTTGGACATACTGCAGGAGGAGGCAATGCGGTTGGTTTGTGATTTGGGACTGTCACACGATGATGCTCCAAGCTTTGTAACCATAGTACAATCAGACATACCCAGTCCTGTTCCTGATAACAGATCTTATCATGAAATTAAATAAAGGGAAAAAAACATCCTTTCCATTAGTTTGTTCCTTGTTTTGTTTTCTTTTTCATGATATATTGAGCTGTCCCACAGAAACCACCAGATTCACTGGGGCTAAAGATTGGTTCATCAAAAAAAATACCCCTAATTCACAAGCCAATAAGTGCTGCCATTTACATCCATTTCCCCAAAGATGTCCTTGATAAAGCAGAAACCGGGGTGAGTGAGGAAGTACCCAAGGCCTGATGTAGAGATTGTACCACAGGGCTGAGGAGGAGCAGTCCTGTGTGTGTCAGCTTGTTCTCTGGAACCCCACCCAGTGACTTGTGAGAAAGTCCTGGGTGTGAAAAGAGAGGGGAAAGAGGTATCAAAGAACTTGGTCTTTAGGACTCTACATGGAAGGGCACACATGATAAGGGAAGAGACTTCCCTTCTTAGCAACATCATGTCTAGAACTGGGGCAAAGAGTAGTTCTTCCAAGGCTAGAGACAGTGAAGCCCCCATATTGCCCAGAGTGGTGCCAGAAGCCACCTCAGTCAAAATCTCTTTGCAGACAGTGGGTGGACCCCGCTGTGAGCATAGGAAGAAGTGGCAAATGCACAAGCCACCAGCAAGCACATGTGACATCAGCTACACCCTTGAATTTTGAAGGACAAATGTGATTCTGAGATTTCTGGCTAATTTTGTCTGAGGGTGGTGAGCTGGGAACTAAGAGTGTTCAAGCTATTACTCTGAATCCTCCTGTAAGGGGCGGCCAGGAGACCAGAAAAGACATTGAGTCACTAGGAACTGGGATGATGACCAGGAAAATGCGTAGAAGAAAGACAAAAGCCAAGTTCTTTTGGCTTGTTTGCTCAGTAATTTGCTTATCTTCTAGGTGACATATCAATTCCCATATCATTCTCAGGCCCATGACTCAGAACAGAGGATTTTATAACTTTTGAATAAATCTAGTTGACTTTGTTTTTTTCCCCCCCTAAGCATCTGCCTTGACTGAGGAATCTGAAAATAATATAATCCTAGTTCCAAGTTCCTCTTACAGATCTACTTAGTTATACCCTCTACTTCCCCAAACTAATTATCAGAAGCCATAAATTCAGCTATTATCATGCCTGATGACTTAGCATGTATTAAGATTAATTTTTGAATTTAGCAAATTATCTCATCCTTAGAGAAGAAACAATTTCATATAAGAGAGACTGTTCTCAAGTGGCTCTTTCAATATCTGTGCCTGAATGACTCTTGTGATTCTCATCATTTCCACTAGAGTAGTCAAAATCTGCAGAAATCTAGTTTATTTTATACATTTTACATGGCTACAGACTGAAAAATAAATCCATGTGACACACGTGTCTTTATTGGATATTGTGACAATATCCATTACTATTCAGGAGACACTCGTCAGGAGACAGAAGAAAGCAAAGCATAAATAGATCATAAATTTCCAAGTGCTAGATGGTGAGTAAAAGCAAGGAGTGAAAAGAGGAGAAAGTATTTGTGATCATTTTTCTTTTTTAAAACAGGAAAAAAAAACCCAAGAATTTAGAAAATTATGATTGTAAATGTTTAGGAGGAGATTCCCAATCTATACTGATTTCTCATTTACTTTAAATGAAATAAGAGTGGATTATCCTATATTCTATCCTCAGATTCAAAGCTGATAGGGTCCTGGGATTGAGTCCCTCATGGTACTCCCTACTGGGTGGGGAGTCTGCCTTCTCCTCCACTCATGCTCTCTCTCAAATAAAGAAATAAAATCTTAGAAAAAAAAAAAAAATCCTCCTGCTGGTGCTGACAGTGGCTTCATTCTGAAAGTCTCAGCACTACCACTTCTCCATCAGGATTTTTTTCTTGCAGGCTAAAGAGAAATGATCCTTTTCAACAGGACAGATTCTGCTTTTAACTAAGCTCCCCAACCATTTCTCTCCCTGCCGAGGTTTGAAGGATTGTTGTCAGAGAATTCTTATTTTCTCCAGCAAATTTCCATTTCATTTATATCCAAGATTCCATTATGCGGTCTCCTTAAGAATTTTTCTCATTTTATTTAATTTAACAAATGAATTTTTTATGTTGATGCATATCACAATATTTTAAGTAAGCATGCAAAATATACAGTGACTTCTGATGTGTGTAGCTCCTTTCCTTGGCAAGATTTTATTCCAAGTTTTCTAGAAAACTAACATAAAAGTCAAAGGAAAAAAAAAGACTTTGTCTTTCGTCTCTTTGAAAGTTGGTAGGCAAACTTTTAGCTTTATTGCCTAAGGTTGCAGAAAGCAGGCCAATCCTTTGAGTTAATTTGCCAAAAGCCAATTACCCCAATGGCTAAATTATCAAAAAGACAGTTTTCTGAATGAACTCTTGTTTGTTTTGTTTTTCTCTTCTCCAGATGAAAGCTCTCTATATCTCCTCAGCTCCCACCAGATTTATCAGCAAGGCCATGGTGAAGACACAAACTGAAGAAAATCTCTAAAATCTATGTACAGTTTTAAATGAATGTTCAGCAACAAAAACAGTATAGAAACCTCAAAAGCTGTTAAAACCAGGCAATCTAATTTGAATTGCTGAAAGTTGTATTGAAAAAACTGAAACAAAACAAAACAAAACAAAACAAAAAACCCAAGTACATTTAGCTAATTGGTCTTTGGGAAAAATTGTCAAGTCACAGAACCAGATTTTGGTCAAGTGAATTCTGCCAATAAAACTAGATGGGGCTTCTGCCTCTCTGCCTACTTGTGATATCTCTCTCTCTGTCAAATAGATAATAAAATCTTAAAAAAGAAGTAAAAAAAAAAAAAAAAAAAAACTAGATGGGGCTTAAGCTGCAAGGAACTGAGATTTGAGGGTTCATTGGCAGGAGGTGGCCGCAGGCTGGCACTATATGGCTAGAAAGTGACAGTCACGGAGCTTTCCTAGTTGACTCTTCCCCTGAGGTGAAGTGGAGACAGAGGAAAGCACTGAGGTCTTTCAGCTTAGAAGCATTAGACACAGCGACCCACCCCACAGCTCAAATCCTTTATCCTGACCTCTTCCTTGTCACCTTCCCACTTGACTTTTCATTCCCACCGTCAGTACAGGGTCTCCAGCCCTTAAGCTAATCCCTCACAACCACAGCCCTGACCCACCTGGCCCCTGGTCCCATGGACCTCCCCATTAGTGTGGTATTAACAAGTGCGTCCGCAAAGGAGGCTGAAGAATCAGGGCAAGCAGATCACATCAGAACCTCTAGGGGTTTTTAAAACAAGTTCACAGGATGATTGTAGAGTACAGTCCTGGCTGGGAACCACCAGGATACCCTGGGTGTTTTGTCCAACTTCATGTGCATGTGAATTACCCAAGCATTCTGTTAAAACACATGATCTGCTAGAACAGGCCTGGGATGGAGTCAGGAACTGTGTATTTCTAATCAGCTCCCGGGAACTACCAATGTTAACACAGCCAATGCAGAGCTCAAACTCTGATCTTAAGTCTTTAACTCAGTGCGTGCTCTCCTCCCCAAGTGAGTGAATGCGTTCCCTCCCTGCGGCTTATGAGAGCATGATCTGGATTACCTCTGCTCCTTTCCACAGGCTGTCCTGGGAGCCGCTGCACACTTCCTCATAACGTCCCCAGCCATCTCCTGCTCCCTGGGCTGAAGAAAGATGCCCACCTCTGTGGACCCGAAGGATGGGTACTGTGGTCTTCATGCATTTCAGTCAAGTGTGGACTCCTGTATGAGGGGATCTTTCTTAGCGGGTGGGTTGGTTTGCTCTTCTGTAGACAGCCAAGTGCTCAGCAGCAGCTTTAAAAGTTGCTCCAAGGACCTGCAACTGGATCTCAGCCAAGAGGGGCACTTTGGTCCCAAGGTTTACCTTCTTAGAATCAGAAAGTGGGAAGCAAATACATTCTTCTGTTTGCTCTCTTCACTTTCTTCTTGTCTGTATGTGTACTGTTCTTGATGTATCTCCCAAGCAAGGCTGAAAGATATTCTGGAATCCATACCAATTTTATTACATAAATTTAACATTTCATCCAAGCATCGTTGCCATTATTTGCACCCATTTATTTATTTCATTCCATAGTTTTGGAATTCAGATTTCTCTCTTGACATGCATATTTGAGTGAATGCTATGGGGAAATGGAGCCTTGGATCAAAACAAAACATTCATTGTCTTACTGTGAAGGACATGCACTCAAAGTGCCAGCCCTTGTGTTCTCAGTAATGAAATTTCATAAGGGAAATTTCATTTCCCTCTTCGTTGGCTGCTCTTTGTGAATACTTTGAGTTCATAACTTATATTATCCTGTGACTTAGAGCTTCTAACCTGAAATAAAGTATTTATTTCTAATTTATAAGGGATTAATCTGAATTTAATGAAGATTGATTATGAAATTTTTTTCTACTTCCACAAATATTGATCAGTACAGATATTTTTCACTCCCTGTGTCTGGGATTCACCTGGTACATTAATTCATTAATGACTCCTTCTAAAGCTAATCACAGAATAACTCATCTGGGACTGTCAAAGATACTCTGCACATACCAGCCATACATTATTCTCATGTTTATTTTAGAATTTCCTAACACTGCATATTTACATGCATTTAATTGCTTTGCCGCTACTACTTATATATTCAATAAATTATTATTGATTATCAATTAAATGCTCAGAGGAAGAAGGGAGGGTAAAAAACAAAGAGATATAAAAGTTCGACATAAAGTAATACAATATTTTACAACTTTTAATTGCGTAGGATGGTTTATTCTATTAAAGAAATAACTGGGAACATATTTTTATCCTCAGCGTCTCATTTTCCAATGACCCAAACAATGTGCTTTTAACTGATTAGGACATTTAACTACTGAGAGAGTTTAATGACTACTGAGTTGCTAGTTGAAAAAGAGATTCCAAGTGAAGATCAGGTATGCTGGGTATAAGGAACAGAGCTGTAATTCCCCAGCCGTGTGAGCACGTGATGTTGTTTAATGCCTTCACTGGATTTTCTCATCTGAAAATGGAAGCCTCGTAACTGTGCTAATTCCATGACTGATGAAAAGATTCTACTTAAAACGCTCATAGGAATGATTTATAAGCCAAGCCATCAGTATATAGATGTAAATATCATAAAGTGTTCTTTAATTATGAATACAATATCAAAACATGTTAGCATTCCCACAAAAATGTTTGAAGATCTCTAATATTTTTGTGGAGTCCCAAGACTGTGAGCCTACTTTAGGTTATCTAGATATAGTGATGTTCATGTGGTGGGATTCCAGACAGTTCTTACCCTCTAGAATGGAGAATAAGGATCCTATTAACCTAGCCATCTGTCCGTACCTACATTCATCCATTTTGAAACAAAAAGTCTACTGAGCAGTCATGTGCACAAATGATTTCCTGCAGTGACGTTAGGAACAAGATAAACTGCCCCTTAAAACCTAATGCTTTAATGATAACCACTCTGGTTTGGGCAAGGAAATTAGTTCTTAGTAGTATTTTACATGCTTTTCTTTTTGATTTTTTCTTCCATTTTGCAAACTTAGGTTAACTTGTAAAACCAAGATGATTAAGATTCAGTTGAAACTAATGAAAGTATAACTAATACAGTTTTTAAGCAAAGGCATTTATATACCCAAATATGATTCGAGAAAGAAGCTGTATTTAAGATTTTATTCTGGAGTGCGTGGGGGCTAAGTGGTTTGAGCATCCAGCTCTTGGTTTTGGCTCATGTAATGACCTCAGGGTCATGGTCATCAAGCATTGGTCTGCGTTGGGCTCTGTGCTCAACTCGGAGTATGCTTGGGTCTGTACCTCTGCCCCCCAACCCTGCTCACTTTCTTTTTTTCTCAAATTAAAAAAAAAGAAAAAAAAGTTATTTTTCCAATGCCTTAAAGTTTTTAGAAAAAAAATTGAAATTGGTTTCTGAATGCAGGAAAGTGAGTAACATTTATCTGGTGACAAGGAAAATAGTTTTCTGAACATTCTCAAACCCATTTTCCCAATAATTATAGTATACCTCTGTGTTCATGATTGTAGTTGCATTGATGTCATCTCCAGGTAATGGAAAGCTGTAGAGTTCTAAACTCCAGAATTGCATCATTTTTAAAGATGAAAGATTCTTATGACAGAATATTGTTAAAAGACATCTCTCAGGGGCACCTAGGGTGCTCAGTGCATTAAACATCTGCCTTCAGCTCGGGTCATGATCCCGGGGTCCTGGGATGGAGTCTTACCTTGGGCTCCCTGCTAAGTGGGGAGTCTGCTTCTCCCTCCCCACTGCTCCTCCCCCTGTTTGTGCTCCCTTTCTTCTTTTTTAAGGATTTTATTTATTTATTTGACAGAGAGGGAGCAAGAGAGAGCACAAGCAGGGAGAACAGCAGAGGGAGAGGGAGAAGCTCCTCAATGAGCAAGGAGTCCAATGTGGGACTCCATCCCAGAACCCTGGGATCACAATCAGAGCTGAAAGCAGACATCTGACCAACTGAGCCATCCAGGCACCCACGTTTTTTATATTTTAAAATTAGAGGTGAGAAGGGGTTTCCTTAAGGGTGAATTTGATTCAGCACCTTCAATGACAACAGCAGAGTTTGCTATGAACCACGTGTCATTCTTGAGTGTTGACTACTCTTTTTCTCATGAACACCTCAGGAAGGAGCACTATAAATCACATAAAACAATTTCCCCCAAGTCACCCAATTAGTATGTCCTGAAGTATTGATTTGAGACTGGGTCTGTGTAACTACCTGGTGTGTTGCCAGCGCTGCGCTGTACATGGGAATCTGCAGGGTAATATTCAGAGATGGTCCAAAAACTCTCCCCAATCTCTCAACACACACAAGGGAGTGAAGTCCTGTCTGACTCTAGAGTTTATTGTCTGGACAACTTCTCTCAATCAGAAGGAAAACAGAGGCATTTTTTAAAAATTACAAGTTAAGAGAAAATAGGAGCTTTAGGAATTCTTTGAAAAATCAAAATTACAAAGAAAACACTTCATAGGAACTTGGTAATAATGGGGCTGATCAATCCACGTGTACCCTCTCACATAATTACATTGCACAACCTTTACTTGCCTCTGGTATGCTCAGAAAAGTGTGTAAGCAACCACTCTGCTATCTTGATTTTTCTTGTGTATAAAATGTATAAAGAAAAGTAAGATATGACTCTGTTAATAAACCATATAATGGAGCAAAACACTGAACAGTTGAGTTTACTGAACATTAAATACTTTTAGTGCCCAGACACTTAGAAGAAAATATTTATTCAGAACAATTATCTAGACAAAAGTTGGTTATTTGGGATTTTTCTTTTTTTCTCTAAGGTCCATGGTGCATGAAGCCACAAGCCTGAAACTATTTAAATCTTACTAGTTCCCTTAGCGCTTAATAAACTGAGTTTACAACTACCTCAGGCTCCAAAGAGTTAATATTTTAAAAACCCCAGTGTACAACTGCTTAAAAATCTCCCACTAAATTGATTTAAAATTCAAAATAATACCAAATAATCTTTCTCTATACTTAGAGTTATAGTTTCCTGAAGTTTTGTATTCTAGCCAATAATTCTGCCATATGATCTTTGGTTATGGCCACAGAAGAAAAAAAAATTGTGAATATATGAACATTTCCAAAATAAAAACATAAGTAAAGTTATGTATAATTCATTATAGCATCATTTCTAATAAAAAAAACAACTGCAACATCAGTCCAAAGACACAAGAAGTCACCCAGTGAGCCCTGCAAATATACAATGATGCAGAAATAATTCAGTGATTACTGTACCACAACATGGGATGTTATGTGTCCATAAACAAGGTTTCAAATTACTGAAGGCAGCTCTGTTTGATCGCACTTTTAGCAATGATGGAATATTCTAGATTTGCATTGTCCATGACAGCCAATGATTTTGGAAAATGAAGCTACATTTCAGACCTTCAGCAGGACAGGTTGGTTCTTTTAGCAAACACACACACACACACACACACACACACACGTGGGGGCACCTGGGTGGTTCAGTGGGTTAGGCCCTTGCCTTTGGCTCAGGTCATGATCTCATGGTCCTGGGATCAAGCCCTGTGTGGGGCTCTCTGCTCAGCAGGGAGCCTGCTTCCCCACCTCTTGCTGCCTGACTCTCTGCCTACTTGTGATCTCTGTCAAATAAATAAAATCTTTAAAAATTAAAAAAAAATTAAAACATGCACACACATGCACATATGCGTGCATACACACTTTGGGGGTCTGTTCTCTTTCAATTGTACCACTTGTTTTTACTTACAGTATTGAGAAAGCAAATGGAAACTATCTTATTTTTCATTTCTTCAGGAAATTACCATTTGAAAAACATTTAAATTATGGTAATTTATAAAAGTGTGCTGTTCCTGTTTATAACATGTATGCTGTTTTATTTCTTCTGTTTCAAATATAACAAAGTTAGAGTTAACACAGATTAGTATTCACGTGTGCCTCATTTAACTTGTTAGTTCTAATGCGATAACATGTTAAATCAATCACGTCTCCCACTGATGACGACCATGTCTACAATGCTGTCTTCAGAAATACTGGGATGATGTCATGGAACCTTCTACCAGATCAGCTACAGCAAAGGGTGAAGACTTACTTGCAGAAAACCAAAATCCTCTCCAGTCCCCCAAGGATGAATTTGTTTATTCTATTACATTGTACTTCTAATAGTTTCTAATTCCCAGTCATTGGTGAAAGATTATTTCTTTAGAGGATAACCATCTCCTAGTGCTGACAATGAACCAACACAATGAAACATAATAAAACAGAAATGCAATCACAAAGCAGAATGGGACTTTGTCCTATATTAAAATCTTTCTGGGGGTGCCTGGGTGGCTCAGTGGGTTAAAGCCTCTGCCTTCAGCTCAGGTCATGGTCTCAGGGTCCTGGGATCGAGCCCTGCATCAGGCTGTCCACTCAGTGGGGAGCCTGCTTCCTGCTCTCTCCCTGCCTGCTTCTCTGACTACTTGTAATCTCTGTCTATCAAATAAATAAGTAAAATCTTTTAAAAAAAATCTTTCTATTGATTGAATAACACCCCAGACTTGCTGTTTGATGGTATAGAAATAATTTATGGCCTGTGTTGTGATTTGAGGACATTTTTTCCTTTCTATGAGACACCCCCACCCCCGCACCTTGACTGCACTGTTCTCTGTCTCCGCTGCGGCTTTAGGTATGGGCTTCAGATATATTTAGTATTTGTAGACTCATGTACAAACTTACTGGTAAACATCTGGGTTATAAAGAGTCGCGATGAGTTAATTTTGACATTTTTTGTTGAGAATTAACATTTTAGGCCCAAATCATCACTGTGTTTTCCTGAAGGGAGAAATCGATGGCAAGACTATTTCACGAAGTTGAATATACTTTAATCCACCCAATTTCCATCTTCCTTCTCTCGCTTCCTGGGTTGTAGATATGGAAGATTATATTTCATATGATATTCTCCATATTATATATGGAGAGAGCTAAGTATCCTTAGAATTACATTGAAATGAATTTCTCAGCCCTTGTATTTTTTTTTAAGATTTATTTGTTTATTTGAGAGAGAGAAAGATTGTGTGTATGAGTGGGCCAAGGGGCCAAGGGAGAGGGACAAGCAGACTCTGCACTGAGTCCCAACTTCACAACCCTGAGATTGTGACTTGAGTCAAAATTAAGGGTTGGATGCTTCACGGACTGAACCACCCAGCTGCCCCTCAGCCCTCATATTCTTAAAAGCTCTGTGCTTTGCCCCCAATGTTTACAGCTATCAGAAGAAACAAACTGTAGATGTGTAACAAGCGGGTATCGGTGTGGAGGGCGGGCACGGCAGGACCCAGGCTGAAGGCTGTTCACACCTTGGGAGATGCAGACAGACATGTGGACAGCACAGCTAATCTGAGGACAGGACAAGTGCCCCGCAAGCAGCCGTGGGCTGCTTTTAACCTTAACCCGAACTTTAACCTGAAATTTAACCTTAATCTGAACTTTTCTCACCTGGAACCTACCCAGGGTGTCTCTCAAACAGAAGAGCCATAAAATATTAAGTTCAATACAGAACACTTTGAAGTTTTATACACACACACACACACACACACACATTTATCTCTCTCATAGTTGAGTACAAAGCTTGAACACTTCCTAAAGAAATCACGGGTTAGCTTTATTGTCTCTAGAAGAATCCTTGGAAATGATCTAATTTGTTCTAAAGGGTCAGCCCGTCGGGAGGCCTGGGAAAGCGGAGATGAACGTCAGCCAGGGGCCTTTCCCTGCTTGGCCTCCCTGCTCTGTCTCACTGGCTTCCAGTCACCACGGAGCAGAGCGTGTCCCAGGTCTACCATTGTCGCATCAACTCTGCGCCCTATAGGTAAGCACCAAGGACCTGTCACTTCTGCCTTCCAGGGATGCTCAGAAGCTGCTGCACATTGGTAACATTTGCCTCTGGGTTTACTGGAGGCGAATAAAGGCCACTTTTATCAGTACCACAATTCAAAGCAAATCATTCCTTTAGAAATCACCTTTGAAGATTTTTATGGCTAACTTGTTTATTACGTATTAAAATTAGGTAGGAACACCAAGGCCTTCAATTCAAATTTACGGGGAGCTCATCTGACTTTTAAGTTTATCTTGTGTAGTAGGACATTTTTATAAGAGAAATGTACCGCAATTAGAAAGAAATTCTACACTACATACTTTTCTTTTTTCATTTTTAAGTGTAAATGCTTTATAAAGCATCTGCTTCAAAGCCTGGCTTTTAAATGGTTGCTCCAGGCAAGAGAGAATAAAAGCAGTTTGTTTGTTCTTTCAAACTTTTGTTACAATTTTGTCTCCTTTGTTATAAAAGCATAGCAGTGGAAATAAGCAAAATATCTTTTGAGTTTTCTTCTTTGTGTTTGAATTTTATATCATTCTAATTGTTTTAATGTTACTGAAGGTATCCCTTTTTGAAACTTTATATACTTCTTGGTTGAGAGGCTACCTTAAGCCATTCTTCCCTAAATGTTTACTGTGTAAACATACTGTGTGAAGGAAAAAATTATAAAATTGGATTTAAAAGAACCTACCATGGAACAACTGTATGCAGTTTATAATACACATATTTTTATTATCTAGACCCTAACTGAAAGTACAAAGAGACAAGAACATACAGGATACAAAAGACAAAAGAAAAGAAAACAAAGCTGATATGAAGAGTCAGTGCATTCCTGAGGCTGACTGTCATGTTGGTGGCAGTGATGCCTGAGGCACACAAAATGTAAGTCACAGTGTCATCACAAGGGATGGAGGGAAACCACATCAGGATTTCTGGTAGCATTTATAGATACCATTTCTTGTCATTGCTAATGGAAATTTAACCTGAGTTTAGAAGATGTATAGAGATCACTTAATTCTTGATACTTTTGCGAGGTCTTTAGAAGAATAAGGTTGGTACAGATACAGTCATATGAAGACAAGGACATACAGATTACATTTTTCTGTGTTCCCACGGCAACTACCTGAAAATTCAATTAATACGGATTTTAATTCAGATTAGAAGCATGCCACTAAAGCATTGTTTCTCAGCAATCAACACCTATAACTTGTATAGTAGTGAAAAGGTTTAAAAGTTAGTTTTGTAAACTACTTTAAAAAAAAGAACACTAATGCAAAACAAAACAGAACTGCCACAGAGAAAATCCCAGGACAAGACGGTTTTACTGAGGAGTACAACCAGTCAGGAAGACGGTTTTACTGAGGAGTACAACCAGTCAGGTACGGAAGAAGGAATACACAACACAGAGACTGGAGGAAAAGGGAGTGCCCCTCCACTCACGGAGCGAGACCAACACTGCCTGGACATCACAGTCTGAAACGGACATGACAGAAACTGGAAGGCAAATCAGTGTCTGTTCATCAACAGGGATTCAAACCAGTATCTAAATTAGGCATTGGCAAGTTAAAACACCATACAAATACATCATGATTCTGGAATTCATTCTGGAAGTGTACAGTTGGATTAACCTCTGAAAAATATTTACTAGGATTTTCCATATTAGTTTAACAAAAGAGAAACCCTAGGATCATCTGAATAGGTTAATCTGACAAAATTCACCATGCTTTCATGATAAAAACTCTCAACAAACTAGCAATTGATGAGAGTTTCCTTAATCTGAAAGAACATATTTACAAAAGAAAAAAGCACCGTTAAAACCATACTGAATGGTGAAACATTGATTGTCTTCCCTGTAAGTTACAAGACAAGCATGTCCAATCTCTCCACTTTCTTCAAGAAAGCGCTAATGCTAGAGCAACAGAGCAAGGGACAGAAAAAGTTATGAAGATTGAAAGGAAAATGAAAACTGCCACTGTTGGCAAGACATCATAGCAGATGTAAAGTACACCAACAAATTCATACACAATCTATTGGAACAAGTAAGTCAGTGTAGCAATATTGCCAGATGCTAGGTCAACAAAATCCATAGTGCATTTCTCTATGTTGGTATCAGGAAATTAGAAAATAAAATGTAAAATAATTTTTCATTTATTTCTTTATTTTTTTAAAATTATTATTATTTTTTAAATATTTCACCTATTTATAAGAAAGAGAGAGCGTGTGAGAGAGTGGAGGGCTGGAGGAAGAAGCAGGGAGCCCAACGCAGGACTCAATCCTGGAACTCCCAGACCATGGTCTGAACTAAAGGCAATCACCAAACCAACTGAGCCACCCCTGTACCCTAAAATAATTTTTTAAAATGTAGAATACATAGGGGGTGCCTGGGTGGTGCAGTTGGTTAAGCAATGGACTCCTGATTTTGGCTCAGGTCATGATCTCAGGGTCATGAGATAGAGCCCTAGGATGGGCTCTGCACTGAGTGTGGCATTAGTTTGAGATTCTTCCTTTGCTCCTCCCCCTCCTTCTCTCTCTTTTTCTAAAATAAATAAATAAATAAATAATATAATGTAATTTTAGAAAGACACTGAATACATAGGAATAAATTGAAAGTTATCCCGCCCACTGCTAACACTGTTCTGCCTGGACTATAACAATAGGTTTTGGCATGGCCTCTAGGCTGTTGCTCTCCAGACCTGAACTTTTTCCTGACTGCAATGAATAGATGTAGGTAAGATAATGTCTCTACAATTGTAACAATTACCCTGAAATTATAATTTTATGATTGAATATGTGGACAACTCTTCTCAACAAACAACATCAGGATTTTTGCATCATTGAGATAGATACTGAAGTTTGGACACAGACGTTTGAAACGTGAGGAATAACAAACAGAAATAACAGAGACCAGAGAGCAGGCAGATGGAGGAACATACAGATCAATGAGGAATCTGTAAAATGTGGAGCCATGTTGCTCTAAATTAAAATGGGACTAGGAACTTAAATAACTTACTTTCACGTAACTTTTTTTTTTAAGATTTTATTTATTTATTTGACAGACAGAGATCACAAGTAGGCAGAGAGGCAGGCAGAGAGAGGGGGGAAGCAGGCTCCCTGCTGAGCTGAGAGCCTGATGTGGGGCTCAATCCCAGGACCCTGGGATCATGACCTGAGCCGAAGGCAGAGGCTTAACCCACTGAGCCACCCAGGCGCCCCTCACATAATTTTTAAATGAAAATATATCCATGGAGAATTTGATATTTAGTTACATACGTGGGTAGAAATTAGGTTATTTTCCTCCACAGACGTGGAATAGAGAACACATCATCACATAAGGCAGAGAAAGATAAGAAGCAGTGAAAGGTGATTCAGTGCTTAAGAATTTGTCTTTTATCAACCATGTCTAATAAATAGAGGTAATGTGAGAGGCCCCCCCCAAAACCAGAAAGCACTTACAAGAAGAATGTATCCTGTTCCCGATCCTCATGCAGTGCCTGGCAAAACCCAGACAAATCCCTGAGGAGTGGAAAACTGTGGGAACGGCGCAACAGTAGAAGATTTCTTACCAGTATCATATACACTGTTAATTACAAAAATAAAAAAACATACAGGTACATAAAGACTTGAAGTTAGCATTGTGTAACTTTCATTTTCCAAAGGCAATTTTCAGGATTCCATGCTTACTTGTGGCTTTTTAGAGATGAGCATTCGAAACTATGGATGCCAATTACGATTTTTTCCTTTATATTGCCGTAATTTTCATTATGATGAACGTGTTAGAATTGAGTGCCATTGTATGCCATTCATCTTTATGAGGCATTTCATTTCCTGATATTTTTACCTGTACAGTGCAATTTCTCTATAAATACTAGAAAGGGGTTTAGTAAGAGAAATGCTATTCTGAAATTAAAGTAGAGAAGTACTTCCTTCTCATTAAACTGAGGGTTCATTCTCCTGCTACAGGAATATTATTGAAAATATTCTTTCCAGAATAAAAAGGGCTGATGATGTTCTTGACAGACAAAAAAGTAAAAAAGTAAGCAGTTGTATTGTGTAATACATCAGAAACATATTGCTAATACAGATTAAATGTGAGTTTTATGATAGTCCTCCCTTACCTCTAGTTTTGCTCCCTGTGGTTTTTAGTACCCCAGGTCATTCTCAGTTGCGTCTAGAAGCTGGTGATCCTTCTTCTGACATACGGTCAGGAGGTCAATAGCAGCCTCACTACGTTGACAACATCTGTGTCATTCACCTAGTGGCAGAAAGTTAGTAAAAAGGTAGTGCTGGGTCACATGCCCACAACACTCATCACCCAGTTCATCTCATCACACGGGCATTTTATTATTTCACATCATCGTAAGAAGGGTGAATAGTAGATATTTTGAGAGAGAAACCACATTTCACTCTGAGGTAAATGGTTCATTAGACATGTGACATTCTTCCTTTGGCTCTTTTGGATTTTAAACCCAAGAATACATTACATGTCCTGGCTACCCAAGCATGCTCTAAGCAAGGTTGCCCATGTGGGCTACGTTTATTTGCTAATGATCAATATCTCTAAGTGTTGCAGGTGCACTACAAAATAAAGGCACTATTTTGGAAACATTTAGATCATAATCCAGTCTTGGAGATCTGTGATATATTAGCATATTAAAGACTGATAATTCTTAAAACAAAAAAAGCTAATTAACTTCTCAAAATCACAAATTTATAATCATAATTGACCTTTTTATTATATTTAATTTCATACATTAATTAGCATTCTATAGGATCATATTTTGTATAATACTGCTTTGTCCTTGAACTTACTTTTTCTTCTATCAAAAATATTCTGTATTTTTTCCAGTCTTCAGACAATTGGTTTAAAATTTGATAAAATTCACAATAAATTGTGGAAGATAGGTCATGACTTGATATGGTTCTTTTCCAAAGGGTTTAAAATTTACCAAGACTAGAGCATCTGGGTGGCTCAGTGGGTTAAAGCCTCTGCCTTCAGCTCCGGTCATGACCCCAGGGTCCTGGGATCCAGCCCCACATTGGGTGCTCTGCTTGGCAGGGAGCTTGCTTCCCCTCCCCCCTGTCTACTTGTGATTTCTGTCTGTCAAATAAACAAATAAAATACTTTTTAAAAATTTTACGAAGACCTACCTTCTAAAGAGGTAATGCTTTATACTGACATACACAACATACAGCCCATTTCAAACCTGTCTCATTCCCTGTATTTGTAAATTAAACTTTAGAGGAACACAATCACAGCCATGGTCCATCTTAGTTATACATTTGCCATGGTTTCTTTAATCCTACAATGCCAGAATTGAGTAGTTGTAGCTGGTACCTCAGACCCACAAATCTGAAGATATTTACTAATTTATGTGCTACAGCAAAAACTTACCCACCCTGCCTTTAACTATAGGAGGAAATTATAATATCTGAGGCTCTGGAGCAGGACCACAAAGTATATACATTTTTTCTGACTAACAGTTATTTCTCAGTAACACACCACAGACCACACCAAGTGACAAGAGAAAATATTGTTGCTTTGGACCAAGAGCAACTCCCAAATGTGCAAGGCAAACAAACACAAGAGATGATGCAGTCTTCAGAAACAGGTATAGGACTCAAAGCCAAAGAAAAGCTACACCTCCAAGCTTGAACCGTGCAAACCTTTTGGGTTGACTTTACGACTGGAATCACAAGATCAACACACATCCATGTGTCCCTATTTCAATTTATTTGCTAAGTCTATAAGATAAGAGAAGACTTCTGACAACATGAAAGAAATTGGTGAATCTGTGAGCAGAAAGGAATATTGTGATTCTAACCCTTTTGAATCAAGGTTTGGGGTTCCTCCTTTTATTGATTGGGGGCAGGGGGAAGGGGCAGTCAACGTGCATAGCCATCCCCCAACAAGCCTGTGTACCCTGCATGCTGTTCAGCCGAGGAGACCTGGATGGACAGACAGTTGGCAGGGATGAATTAGTACGAGACACATCACTGCCGACAAGGCTGGAGATCTGAGCTCACTCTCATAGAGGAGGGAGAGCACAGTTATTAAGAGACAGCTTAATTACTGAGGCTCAATTCCACACATTTCAAAATAGTCTCTTAAAAATAATTGCTGTCATTAGTGCAGGAGTCTTTCAGAGAAATGACAAGGCTACTGATTCATATGCTCGCTTGTGAAATTCCATCACCCATTTCCCTAAGGTAAAAAGGGTATAGTGGCCTAAACCTCCTAAGAGAGAAACTGCATTTACATTATATATTACTTCAATATTTTTTCACTCCGTTAATTAAGTTTTTGAGAAATAAAGTGCAAAGTTGAATCTACATTAATGAAGTTAGTGATTAATTATGGTCTCATCTGGAGTTTTGCGCTGGCGAAAGTGAATGCTCAGTGTTGTATCAGATGTCCCAGTTGTAGAGAGTAACTTAATATGTGTCTGCCAAGCATTTTTATTAGTATTTATGATTAAAAAGTGATTCAATTGGCCACCTAGCATGACTATGCAACTTTCTCTGTGTGTTACAGTCTCATTGGCCACCTGTGTGTGGCCAGGCTCAACCACATGGACTTTGCTCTATAAAAGTTAGTCTGTGAGGTTGGGAGGGGTCACTTTCTCCATAAGAGACAGCCCGACTGGTCGGTTTGATTCTAGGTGCTGGCGCGAAATCAAGCTTTGCTTGACCTTTGCTTTGTATCAGTCTTGCTCCCTTGATCACAGACCCCATCAATACTAAAGAAGAAAAAAAAAACATGATCTAGAATTCAATGTTTTTTTGACTTACAGCAGTAGAAAAGAAGCTAGGTGGAGTGTTCCTTGATGCCTTCCAAGCTGCCCTCCAGGGCACACTGAGATTGATAAATAAATCTCCTTCCGAAATACCTCAGGGGCTTTTCAAGCAGTTGCTTCGTGGTTGACTATCTGCAGGATGGTCTGTCAGGTGGGTCAGGCCTCCGTGTCCTAATGCTCTCCTCCATAGCTAAGTCACTGATTTCTAAAGGGCCAGGTGTTAAACCTGCTGATTCTAAGAACTTACGAGGTTAAACCCCACTTGTTTTCAAAGCCACAAGTTAATGGAGACTCATCTTCCCAGTGCAGATCCTCTAAGTCTGGGATCTGGGATGGCTGGAACGTGTCTGTCCCCCTCCCTTCTCTGTGCCTGGGGTGTCTCTCCTTTTTGTGATAATTCTTGCCAGGAGGTTCATTCCCAGCCCTGTCTCTCTGTCTTCCTACCCTTTTCAACGTGGTCTCCTCTCTATGATTAACTGGGAGAGTTCATTCTGCCCATCTTTGGGTCCTTTTCTGGGTTACTTACACAGAAGTGACTGCTTGCCAGGTATGTCCGAGGAGATGAGGTGAGCTCGAGATCCTCCTACTGGGCCATCTCCCCAGAAGTCTTATTTTTGGCTTCTTTTATAAGGAAAATCTGTTCTAAGATGGCCGACTGAGTGAGCAAAGGAGTCCCCGCCCCCACCCAAGGGCTCTTCCTGGTTCTTCTCACTGCTCTGCTTCCCGCCCACACCAAAAGTACCAAGTATGCAGAAATAGAAGGGTATAAATGACCCCGTTTGGGCTCACCACTCAGACTTTTGGAGATCACTTTTTTCAGAGCCTGCTGGTGTTAAAGAAACCTCCAAACCTCTGAAGCCTCCCAGTATCACGTGGTTCTTCTGGTTCTGTAACACTTCCGTAACACTTTCACTTAGCATAATATTTGCAGATTATATCTGTTTTGAATCACAAATCAGTATGTCACTCACTTTTGTGGCTGAATGAAATTCAAGTTCATCTTGACTTTTTGTATTTTTATTCACTAACCTTACATAATTGGTGTGCAAAAATAGGTGCGAATTTTGCTATAAAAATTTTTCTAAATGACTCATTTATTTCTGCATTGTGTTTGCCACTAAAGTAAGGCCCATTGCAGGAGAGTTGGAGAGGAGAGATGGGGAGGGTTTTTTTTTTTTCTCTTTGAAACATGGTGTCAGTTATCTGAACTGAATATCAGTTTTCCCCTTCATTCTTCCTCAGATTCGGTCCTATTTCCCTCTAGTGATCTGACTCAGGGCTAGTAACTGCCAATGTATTGCGATGCCATGTCTCTTTATTCTTTTGGTTTCAGTACAGTGCCATTTAAAAGGTTCCAAGTCACTTACTTCGCCAAAGGCACATAGTTGGTCTGTCCTAAATCTGGGATCTAAAGAAGTTATGATAGTAAAGGATTAAATCCATGGAATAAAATTAGAAATCCACACCAAGGTCGATGATAAAACTAAGGAGCCTGGTTTTAAACTCCATTCTCTAACAACGAAACTGGTAAAAATCTCAAACCAGGTGTAGAAAAGAGTGTCTGTCCCGCTCCATCTGAGATGGGTATCTCTTCCAGGCTTGTCTAAGGTTCCCTGATTGCTTTAGGGTCCTGCCCTTGTCCTGGCCCAGGGCAACCAGCACTGGAAAAGAACTTCCTTATGAAAGGGCCTTACTTAGGAATTAAGAGTTTTTAATTTGCAGTTCTGAAGTCAGATGGCAAAGTACAGATCCCAGGACCAGTACCCCGGGGGGCCTCTGCAATGTCAGCCCCAGGTGCGCACCAAAGAAAGCCTGTGTGCTATACTGATAAGCGTTCTGCTAACTAGCATCTCTCTTAGAGACACCAAAGTCTGTCAGGTTGATCTGATTTTCTCTCTCCTGCTACTGATAAGGGAACAGAAGGCTAGCAGAGCACAAAGCACCTGCTGACACCCTGCAACCTTCCCCCACCCCCCACGGGGTAGGACAAGTGTGACATTCTTCCTGGAATCTCCCAACTATCTTTATGTTAATACCTTGCTAGAGGGAAAAAGAACCTTAACTTGACTTGGATAAGGCCTCTAGTTTCTTAGGTCCTCTTTAACATATGAAAATCCTTTTGAAACCTCCCATTCCCTTAGGTTCCACGACGCTTTAGTATATAATTACCCACCCATCACAACCCAGGGGCAGCAGCTTTTTCTGCCCTCAGTTCCTGCTTGAGTACTTTAATAAACCCACATATTGCACCAGACAGGTCTCAAGAATTCTTTCTCAGTCATCAGCTCTGGACCTCACTCAACCCAACCTCATGTATATTTCAAAATTTTATCACTATAAAAATGAGGGAAAAAAATTAAGGAGTGGGAATAGTGACTTACAGATTGTGTCAGAAGGTAAAGAGAGTCCTCCCAGAACCTAGGTGGACAGTATTCAATTTTCTCTATAAGAGGACAAATATTCCTCTGTCTATACTATTTATCCATTATGTAGACACTCTCACATGAACTACACAATTTTTTATTAAGACTAATATGGTCCACTCTAGAGCTCAGAATGAATTACCAATTGTATTAGATCTCTATTGCTGCTTTAAAAATCTACCATAAATTTAGTGGCTTAAAGCAGCACAAATTTAGTTTCCTATGCTTCTGAAGGTCAGAAGTGTGAAGTGAGTATTACGGGGTGAAAATCAATGTGTGAGTAGGGCTGCCTCCTGGGGGCTCTATGGGAGCCTCCCGGCCTTTTTTTCCCACTGCGGGGGGTAACCCACACCCCCGGGGTCCTGGCCACTGCCTGTGATCATGTCACTCCAGCCGCCTTCCTCCTGCCTCTCATGGCCTCTAATGCCAATCCTTCTTCATCTACCTGGGACCCTTGCAATTGCCTTGGGTTCCATCCATGATCCAGGACAATCTCCCCATCTCAAGTCCTTCAGCTAATCAGTCCTGCAAAGCCCTTGTTGCCACAGAAGGTAACTGTAGGGCCTACATAGCCAGAGCAAGCCATTTTGTTGTTTATGCAGTAAACTTAGATTGACCCTCCCCCCCCCACGAACTTACTTAGAAACAAGTCTGGGAAACCAGTAAAATATGACTGACCAGCCCCTGATAACAGAGCCCATATACCAGGACGTGTCAGGTCAGGGGGAGGTAACAGAGCCCAGAATACAAGGATGAGTCAAGCCAAGTGGTGACATCCAATCAGGAAAACCCCTCCCTAACACCCAAGAATGTGGGCCCTGCCTTTTGGGCGCCAATTCTGACCAGAGGGATAGGATAGTTCAAATAGCTACTATAGGGTGAATTGTAATTCAATTGGCCACCTGTGTGTGGCCAGGCTCAACCACATGGCCTTTGCTCTATAAAAATTAGTCTGTGAGACTGGGAGGGGTTGCCTCTTTGCAAGAGACGTCCCTGGCCGGTCAGTTTGATTCTCCATGCTTGGTGCGAAATAAAGCTTTGCTTGACCTTCGCTTTGTATCAGTCTCGCTCCTTTGACCATGGACCCAACAGTAACATATTCATAGGTTTGGGGGATCAGAGTGTTTTAGAGTTATTATACTCCTCACCACACAATAAAACTGAAATTGCAAGATGTCCTAAAAGTAAATTGAAAGGAAACATAAAAACATCCTGGGAAGAGATCCTTTCCTGTCGCTATCTGATAAATTCTTCCAAACCATGATTTTGTTGTTCAATGCTTTTACTTTAGCAAATACTCAGTTTTGTGAAGAAGAAGAACAACAAGAAATAAAGTAGATGAACTGTAGGTAAGCAAATACAAATAAATCTGTCCTTATTTTGGGATGACTTTAGAGTTCACCTGTACATGGTGTTGTTTCACTGATAGATTATGCTAGTCACCATATCAGCATGTTCATGAAGGATCCTAAATGGATTTCCTAGTACTAGAACCTATTTGATCCAATTAAAATATGTCTCTGTCTAAACTTCTGAAATTCAACTAGACAAATTTCTGACTTATATCCTCCTTCTGACCTTTAGCAGAATGTTCTGTACTCACAGCATCACTCTCACTTGGTAAGAAGCATGCTGATATATTTCACATTGGAGAAACTGAAACACATTTAAGGGGGAAAATAGCTTATCTGGGATACTGGCAGAGTCAGAAAGATACCAGTGTGACATTTTATTGAGTTTATTGAAGTGAGTATTGCCTACAAATGCAGATGGTAGGTTCAAAATACACTCATCTGAAGTGACAGGAATAGAGATAAGAAATGCAAAAGTAAACTCTCAAAATTTATCACTGTACTGGGGAAGACATTTGCATCAGGGAAATACATATCAAAACCCAAATGAGATATCAACCCACACCTGTCGGAAAGGCTACAATTAACTACATGAGAAATAAGAGGTGTTGGCGAGGATGTGGAGAAAAAGGAACCCTCTGGCTCTGTTGGTGGGAATGCAAACTGGTGCAGCCATTCTGGAAACCAGTATGGAAGTTCTGCAAAAAGTTAAAAACAGAGCTACCGTATGACCCAGCAATTGCACTATTGGGTATATATCCAAAGAAAATGAAAACACTAAGTTGGAAAGATACATGCACCCCTATGTTTACTGCAGCATTATTTACAACAGCCAAGAAATGGAAGAGGCTCAAGTGTCCATTGAGAGAAGAATGGATGAAGAAGAGGTGGTAAATGCAGGATGGGATATTACTCAGCCACAGAAAGAATGAAATCTTGCCGTTTGCAAGGACATGGATGGCGCTAGAGAAATAAGTCACACAGAGCAAGAAAAATACCATATTATCTAACTTATATGTGGAACATCCAAAACAAAGAAACAGAAGGAACAGACTCTTGGAGAGAACACAGTGGTGAGGGAGGGGGTGGGGGGAGGATGGAAGAGGAGGATTACGAGGTCCAGTCTCCCAGTTATAAAATGAATATGTCACAGGGATGTCATGTGCAGCACGAGGAATACAGTCAATCCTGTAACGACTTTGTGTGGAGACAGAGGGGACGATACTTACACTGGTGACCATTTTGTAATGTGTACAAATATTGGACCATATGTTGTACACCTGAAACCAACGCAAAATTGATTAGCATTTATGTGTTAATTGAGAACAAAGGGGAAAGGCAGTCGTAAATGCTCTAAAAACATCACAGTTGTGAGGCTGGCCCCCTCCCGCTCTCTTCCCTGTGTGTCCCACCGAAGGCAGATGTGCAGCACGTTGGGCTCTCTTATACGTCACGTGAACAAGTGCAGTATCCTAGCAGTTGTCTCTCCTTTAGACGAAGTGATGGGATAAGGCAGGATGGGAGTGCAGAGTCTAAGTGGTCTCTGACACCCGACCTCAAGGCTGGCTGCCCCTCTGCCTTCTGCTCACACTGCCCAACAGAAAATCAAGATTCGCCACCTGCTGATGTCAGGGATAATCAGAGCAACAGACAGACCAGCAGGGGACAGAGACAGCTGTTCCCTCCTCAGCATTAAGATCAGGAAGCAGTTTTGGTCGGCTCCCAGGCTATGGTTTCTGTTTGACTTCTTTCACTTCAACTAATCTTCTCTGTTCTCCCTTTCTGGTTTGACCAGCTCCCCTTAAATGCCAAACAAAATCCAAGGCCTTCCTGCTTTCAAATGGTCATATTTTCTAGGCACTCTATTATGAGTCCCAGCATGATTTACATTAGATGCAAAACCAGAGTGAAATCCGTGTTCTTGCCTTTCTTAGCTTAATCCTTGTTAGTTGATAACAATATTACCACCTTGATAATTTATAATTAAGTTTAATTACAGAGTTTATTGCTTCGAATAATAGTCTTTTTTTTAAAAGATTACATTCAATTTAATTTAAACAATGTTGACTTAAATGCTACATGCCCAAGACATTATGCTTTTAACTTGATGTATTATGATGAGTTGCAATTTAATTGACTACTTCCTATGTGCTCTGAAAGAGGAGAGGGGGGAGGATACCGAAGAAAAAGAAAATGGCCTCCAACCTCAAGTATAAATGCAATTTTATCCTATAGCCCCATGTGAAATTTGAAATCCTTTCAATACTTTTGGACACCCTAAATCTATGAAACTTGGGGCATTCCAAGCATTTTACTTATTTCTCAAGACGCAAGGACCAATACCTGGGTTACTATAATAATTATTAATACTTAGTGTTTACTTTAAGCTAATGACTGTACTGTTCACATATATGCCATTAACACATGCATTTCTGAAGGAAGAATTTACATTTTGATTGCTTTTTCTTGCTCACGGTCTCCTGCCTTCTGTGTCCGTAGCCCTTCCACAAGAAGGAGAGAAATCGAGCCAGGTGCTAGTTCTGATCCAAGTAGTTGCCAAAAAATTGCATAACCTCTGCTTCAAGTTGAATGTCACAGCCGATTGTTTGCAACATTGGATTTTAAGTGGAAAAGGAATGTAGTTATCAAGGGACTTGAGGCAAAGACTTTTTCCCTCATGGTTTCCAAGTCTCTCACCCATATCTGTGAATATGCTTATATTTAGGAATTTGGAAATACTCCATGATTTCTCTCAATTTTACAGCTCAAATTTATGCTTATATCCAGCTTAATGGGAAATTTAGAAAGCAGTCAAACAGAACATGCCCGAATAAAGCCTATTGCCTTCACTTACAGAAGCTTTTTTCCCCACCTAGACAGCTTCTTCTGCAAACTGTTTTTGTGTATGTGTTTACCTGAACTAGCTCAGCAGGCATGCCGCCCAAAACAGATGCCAGACTCTCCCAGATCCAAGTCGTTGGGGTTTCCTTCGACTGAGTTCATCAAAACCCCATCTCATGAGTGTTCAAATACCTTGCACCTGTCTTTTGTTAGGTTTTGCTGCATGTTCATTCAGGAAACAAGCACAAAAAAACAAACAAAAAATCCAAATGAGAATGAACAGAGAAGCCTATAAAACTGGCCAATTCAGACAGTAGACAACTCGGACAAGAGAGAGAAGCATGTTGCAGGAAAAGTACTTAGGAATAACCTATAACTGACATATTCGTGTCGCTAGAATGGGAAGACAGTTTTAGGGAATTATCTCATTAGCCAGTGAGGTGTCACTCGTCTCACCACTGTCCCTAGAGAGAAAAGCACAGAGAGAGAGGGAGCCCTGTTCTCCCTTTCTGTAACACTTGACCCAAGAAGGTCTGTGGTCCTGTGGTCTAACTTGTATTTTGCTTTCCTTTTGAAATCATATGCCGTGGTGTGATGGGGCCAGATGAGAGTTTTGTATAGTCAGCTCTTTGTACACGTGCCTGGGGCACGGTGAGGTTTTCCATGTTTGCACAACACAGACGCAAGTAATGAAGGAGGCCAGTATTGGAGAACTGGCTACAGACACGGTCAAAAGAGAGATATGTGCAATGTCCAGCATGGTTGAGAAACTCATTACAATGGCTTGTTAAAAACCACCATGTGCTGACGACAGTGCTCTATACATGCAGCCTCATGAAAGCCTCCCCTTGAGCTCATGCTTTCCCTGGTGTGCCGGTGGTGTGGAAACAAGGTAGCTCAGTCTGGCCCTGGGTCTGCCCAGCCTCCGTGGGTCAGAGCCACGGCCAAGGTGGATTAGAAATGACACAGAAACTTGTATCACCTGATTAAGTTATGTGGGGAAATTGCCTGAGATCTAGGGTGGAAATTGTACAGACTCCGCTAACGTTCTGGGCAAGACTATAATCCTGCAGTATTAAAATATGAAAGCAATAAATAAATATTTAGTATAGAAATTTTCTTTGCATCCATTGAAATAAAAATGAAATGACTTCTCAGAAATGCTCAAAACAACCAAAATAAATAATAATAATAATAATAAGGAGCAACATCTTTTTAAATGTAAGCATGAGAGGACATTTCATCATATAAGCTAATATGTTTCTAAGGGAATAATAGTTACTCAATAAGTGATTATTGCCTGACTTAGTAACAAGTACAGTATTATATTTTTAGTTTATTATTGGTAGTTACCTGGTTTCAGAGAAATATGTCAATCCGCGGTACATTCACAGGGTAACATGGTGGTTAAGGCCCTGGGTTCTGGCTCATGTCCCATGTAGGGTTATGTCCTAAAACTTGAGGACCCCAAGATTGACAAAGTGATAACAAGAATAGTATTTATTACATGGGGCAGTAGGAAGAATTAGGGGTTTCATCAGGTAGAGTTCTTGGAATGGCACCCGGCACGTGTAAGTATTGAGCAAATATTAGCTGTTATATAACTTGAGCCCCAATTCCCATAGAACTTGGTACACTATAATGGAGTTCTAGTCCATCATACTATGCTAAACAGCAGAGGTTTTAAAGAGTTGAGGATTGGCATATCCACAAAATTCTCTTTCAATAAAGAAGTGCTAATATCCCTTTTCCTTTAGTTTTCCTGAGGAAGATGAAGAAGGAAAAGGAGGAGAAATCATCTATACTATACAGACCAGCTGAGTAAGTAATTCAGGACATTTAGAATATTATCTGTATTTTTTGTTCTTTTTTTCCCAGTTTAACTGATGTGTGTTTATTTCACTTAATTCTTTGTTATTTTCTTTTACCCAACCTCAAGCATTTTTAGGAGGAACACAGGTACACTTAAAGTAAATATTTATTAAAATGATTAAGTTTTTCAGGGAAATTCAGAATATACTTACCCTATCCCATAGAAGGTCTAAAATTTTGCATATTTCCACCTGATCCATTGGCCTTATGACAGAACATTTATTTTTAAAGATTTTATTTATTTATTTGACAGAAATCACAGGTAGACAGAGAGGCAGGCAGAAAGAGAGAAGGGGAAGCAGGCTCCCCGCTGAGCAGAGAGCCCGATGTGGGGCTCGACCCCAGGACCCCGGGATGATGACCTGAGCTGAAGGCAGAGGCTTTAACCCACTGAGCCACCCAGGTGCCCCATGACAGCACATTTTAACAACCAAACTGTAGTGACTGGTTTACCAAAACACTATAGTGAAGCCTTGCTAGTAAGTCAAACTAAATATGTTGTTTTAGATATGCTGATTTTATATACTAGGAAATATACATATGTAGTTAAATAGATGCATCTTTATGAATGTATATGTGTGTGTTCTTCATAGATCTAGGTATAGTGTGTATAAGTGACATTTTAAAAGCTTTCAAATGTCCCATAGACTTTATTCAACCTCTCTTGGGTTCTGACCTTGGAGATAGATGTTCTTAAGAAATTCCATCCATCATTGGGTGGGTGAACATTTTAGGAACACTACAGTTCTGTGTTTCCAAATGTATGTTTTTCCTAATATTTTTTTAAGATTTTCTTTTAAATTATTTATTAGAGAGAGAGAGATCACAAGTAGGCAGAGAGGCAGGCAGAGAGAGGGGGAAGCAGGCTCCCTGCTGAGCAGAGAGCCTGATGCAGGGCTCGATCCCAGGACCCTGAGATCACAACCTGAGCTGAAGGCAGACCTAACCCACTGAGCCACCCAGGTGCCCCTAAGATTTTATTTTTAAGTAATCTCTTTTCCCAGTGTGGGGCTTGAATTCACAGCCTTGAGATCAAGAGTCACACATTCTGACTGAGCCAGCCAGGCAATCCCCCAATTCTTTTTAAAATGAATACTAAACATGTTTCCATTAAAGTCAAGACCAAAGACCCACTTGAAATTAATTTTTTTTTCACAAAGCAATTAACAATCAGTTATGACTCCCTTAGCCATTCAGATACCCATGATGTGTAGGTACAAGGTGAACCTAGGAAACAAGAAACAGATGTCAGTCCTCTGGAAGCAACGTGGGTCCTGGTTCTGCTTGTCCAAAGACCCCACACAGCAGGCCAGCATCTTGCTTGCAACTCTGCTTTCATCATTACATCCTATGTGATACCATTTTGAACAAAGATCATGCTAAAAGATCATGCTCCTAACAAAGATCATGCTAAAATTGAAGTAGATCTCAAATCAAGTGATTAATATTTAAAATTTAAAAAGATTCACACATGGCAAAGGCCACTGCTATTGTTTAGACAGTGAGTCTTCATTTCCTGTTAATTACCCCGAGAAGCTTTCATTTGGGGAAAATGTCATTTGCTCGCTGAATAATTCTGTCGCTCTTTGATGGATAACATTAGCATTTATTTTATCCGGTGGCCTGTTAACTTCCCAGATATTTTGGTCTCTGCTATTCTGGATCCACTGGCAGTCTCTGGGTTGCTTCTGCTGCAACATGTGTATCCCACCATTTTGCTTAAAGTCACCTTAAGCCCTCAGTCTTTTTCTTCCCACCATCCTTTACATTCCTTCTCAACTTTTTTTTTTTTTTTTTGGTAACAATTTTATATACAGTGTCTTTTTATAATATTATTGTCTCTATTGTTTATTTATTGAGATATAACATCAGGAAAATTTAAGGGTCCAGCACCTTGATTTGATATACTTAGGTACTGCATTGCACAGCCAACACCTGCTAATTCCACATAATTATCACTTCCTTTTTGTTATGAGAACATGTATATATACTCTAGTAGCAACTTTCACATATATCACACAATATTGTTAACTATAATCACAAGGTTGTGTGTTAGATCCTGAGAACTTATTCATATTCTGACTGCAAGTTTGTACCCTTTGACCTTCGTCTCCCCAATTCCCCCACCCCCACCCTGTTAAACACCATTTTACTCTATTTCTATAAGTTTGGCTTTAGAGCTGCCACAGATCTGTAATATCATAGAGAATTGGTCTTTCTGCCTGCTCTGTCTTAGCACAGTGCCCTCAAGTTCTACCCAGGTTGTCCCAAATGGCAGGGTTTCGTTCTCTCTCTATGTACCTGAGAGGTATTCCATTGTAGATATATACCACATTTAAAAAAATCCATTCATCTGTTGATGGACACGTAGATGGTGAGTAATGCTGTAATAAACGTGGCTGTGCAGATATTTTTATATCCTATTTACATTTCCTTTGAATATATACTAGCAGTGCAATTGCTTGGGTCATAGGCCAATTCTGTTAAAATTATGAAGAACTTTCACACTTTTCCACAGTAGCTGCACCAGTCTGCATTCCCACCAACAGTGCAAGTGGATTCCCTTTTCTCCACATCCTTGCTAACACTTCTTATTTCTTCTTGATAATAGTCATCCTGACAGGTGTAATATCTCTTTGTGGTTTTGATTTGCATTTCCCCGAGGATTAGTGAGGTTGAGCATCTTTTCATGTAGTTGTTAGCCATTTGGATGCCTTCTTCAGAAAACTGTTTATTTAGTTCCTCTGACCATTTTTAAATCAGGTTGTTTGCTACTGAGTTGTATGAATGCCTTATATATTTTGGATATTAACTGCTTATCAGACGATTTGTAAAAACTTTTTCTCACTCTGTGGGTTGCTTTTTCATTTTGTTGATTGTTTCTTTTACTGTGCAGAAGCTTTTAGTTTGATGAGTCCTACTTATTTATTTTTGCTTTTGTTGCTTGTGCTTTTGCTGTCATATCCAGGAAATTATTGCTAAGACCAATGTTGAGTTTTCTTTGTTGTTGTGTTTTCCTCTAGGAGCTTTAGAATTTCAGATCTTAGTTTAAATCTTTGATCCATTTTGAGGGAATTTCTGTGAGCGCTGTGAGACAGGTGTCCAATTTCATTTTGTGTGTGTGTGTGTGTGTGTTTATCCAGTTTTCCCATTACCATTGGTTGAGGAGACTATCTTTTTTTCACTGATATTCTAGACTCCTTCATCAAATGTTAGCTGACTGCAAAGGCTTTTTGTTTTTGTTTGCTTGTTTGTTTGTTTGTTTTTCTGGGCTTCTCCTCTGCTCTATTAGTCTATATGTCTGTTTTTATATCAGTATCATACTGGGGGGATTCTATAGCTTTATAGCTATAAAATCAAGAAGTGTGATGCCTCTAGCTTTGTACTTCTGTCTCAGCATTGCTTTGGCTATTCATGGTATTTTATGGTTCCATACAAATTATAGGGTTTTTCGTTTTTAAATTTCTGTGAAAAATGTTATTGGGATTTCAATAGGGATTGAAGTGAATCTGTAGATCACTTTGGGTATTATGGACTTTTAAAATTTTAATTCTTCTGATCCATGAATATGGAATATCTTTCCATTTATTTGTGTTTTCAGTTTCTTCCATCAATGTATTATATTTTTAGTGTACAGATCTCTCACTTCCTTGATTAAATTTATCACTAAGTATTTTATTAAATTTATCACTAACTGAATAGAATTGTTTTCTTTATTGCTTTTTTTCAGATATTAAGCTGTTAGTGTATAGAAGCACAACTGATTTCTGTCTGTTGATTTTATATTCTGCAACTTTACAGAATTTGTTGATCAATTCTAATAGTTTTTGATTGAGTCTTGAGTTTTTAGGATTTTCTGTATAGAAGATTACTTCATCTGCCAATAAAACACAATTTACTAGTTATCTTTGCAATGTGAATGTCATTTTTTCTTTGATCTTTTCTCATTAATCTGGCTAGTCCTTCCAGTGTTATGTTGAATAGGAGTGGTGAGAGTGGGCACCCTTGTCCTGTTCCTAATGTTGGAGGAGGAGTTCTTAAGCTTTCCTCATTAAGCATGATGTTAATTGTGGGCTTGTCCTATATGGTGTTTATTACATTAAGGTATGTTCCTTATAAACCAAGTTTTTGAAGGTTTTTATCATAAAGAAGGTTGTATTTTGTCAAATGCCTTTTCTGCATTTATTGAGATCATTATATGATCGCTTCTGTGGGGGGGACAAATTTGATTAATAATTCAATATCCTATCTCAATACTGGCCTGTTCAAATATTCTATTTCTTTATGATTCAGATGCACATTTCTAGGAATTTATCTATTTCTTCCAAGTTACCCATATTATTATTCACAGAAGTTTCTTATGATCTTTTGTATTTCTGTGGTATTAATTGTAATGTCTCCTCTTTCATTTCACTTTTTATTTCTCCTATCTCCTATCTTTTCTTCGTACTCCAGTGGAAGTTTTGCAAATTTTGTTTATCTTTCCAAAACACCAGCTCTTAGTTTAGTTGATCTTTTCTATTGATTTCTGGTCTTCATTTCACTTATTTCTGCTCTGATTTTTGTTATTTCCTTATGCATGCTAACTTTGGCCTCAGTTTTTTTTCCCCTATTTTTTCTAGTTTCATGAGTGTAAAGTTTCTATATTTGAGACTTTATTAATATAGACATGTATTATTACAGACGTCCCCAGGAGTTGCTTTAGCAGCATCCCATATGTTTTGCTTTGTTGTGTTTTCATTTTCATATGTTTCAAGGTATTTTTTGATTTTCTTATTGATTTCTTCTTTGACCCATTGGTTGTTAAGGGGTGTGTGGTTTATTTTCTACATATTTGTAAGTTTTTCAGCTTTTCTCTTGCTGAATTCTTCTTTCATACCATTGTCAGAAAACATGGTATGGTTTCAATATTCTATGTTTTGTGTCCTACCATATGATCAAATCCACAATTCCATGTGGATTTGAGAAGAATGTGTATTCTGCTGCAGTTGGATGGAATGTTCTATGTATGTCTGGGAGGGCCACTGGGTCTAAAGTGGGGATCAAGTCTCACATTTCCTTGCTGAGTTTCTGTCTGGAAGATCTCTCTGTTGCTGAAGTTATTTTTAACATTCTTTTCCTTTAACCTTCATACTATAGTTTAGTGGTTAACATAGCATTTTATTACAGAATCAGTTTTCTGAATCTGACTATATATTTACCTTTTCCAGTATATTGTGTATTTGTGAATTGTTTCTTATTACTGATTAGCACTTTTCATTTTAGCTTGAAAAACTTCTTTTCTTATAAAGCAGATCTAGAGGTGAACTCCCTCTGACGTTTTCTTGGAAATCTTTCCCTTTCTTATTCGGAGGTTAATTTTGCCATGTAGAATATTCTTGGCTGAGTTTTCTGTTGTGGTTGTTGTTTGTTTTCCTTTTAGCACTTTGAATATATAGTCTTACTCTACTGGCTTATATGGTTTCTGCTGAGAAGTCCACTGATAGTCTAATGAGGGTCCCTTTGTAGGTTATAATTGTTTTTTCCTCTTGCTGCTTTTAGGATTTTTTCTTTGTCTTTGATTTTTGACAGTTACATTTTAGAGTGTCTTGCAGAAGAATATTTTGGACTAAAATAATGGGGTGACTTATTAGCTTTGTGAACAAGACATCCGATGTGCTCTCCAAGCCTGGGAAGTTCCCAGCCATTATGTCTTTAAATAAACTCCCTGCCTCCTTCTCTCTTTCCTCTCCTTCTGGAACCCTAGTGATCCTGATTTTTACCTATTTTGATGGGATTCCATAGATCACATAGGCTTCTGTTGCTCTTTTAAATTCTTTTTCCTTTGTTCTTCTCCTTCTGGATTATTTCAAAGTTCCTATCCTCTAACTCCTAGGTTTTTTCTATTCCTTGATCTGTTTTGATAGAGATGCCCTCCACATCACATATAGAGGGCATTTCTTCCTTTCATTCATTGAATTGTTCAGTTCTTGGATTTCTATTTGGTTCTTTTTTTATGATTTCTATATGTTTGTTAAATTGATCATTTTGTGGACTGTTTTCCTGATTTTGTTGAATTGTCCTGTGTTTTCTAGTAGCTCTTAGAATTTCCTCAAAATAGTTATTTTGAATTCTATATCAGGTAAACCACAGATTTCCATACTGTTGGATTTGGTCGCTGGGGGATTATTGTGATCTTTTTGTGATATCATGTTTCCTTCACTCTTCACATCCCTAGGAGCTTTGCATAAATGTTTTCACATTTGAAACAGCAGCTGCTTCTTCCAATCTTTACTAGCTGCATTTAGGTAAGAAATATTTTCATTGTTTTTGCTCTATATTCTGAGACTGTCTCTGACCTTGTGTGGCTATACCTGCCCTCCACACTTCTTGTTCTTTCTTGTGGCTCAAATCTCAAGCTTATATGTCTTTTTTTGATCTTATAATGTACCAAGCAGCTGGTAATCTCTCTTTTGTTTTCCCAAAGGTGAGGCTACAGTTCAAGATTGTGGTTCCTGCCTTGCCCATAGACTCTGACCTGCTTTCTATTCACACTCATGGTCCACTGATGCTCACAGTAGCCAACTTCCCTTAGGAACAAACACTAGGAGACAGCTGCAGAATGAACAAGGTGTGTGTTGAGCACTCAAATCATTGTGGTTGTCCAGGGACTAGCTGGGGGGATGTCTGGGTGAGATTTTCCCAGTGGTTCATGGGTCAGTTGCCTACTGGAGGTGAGGAATCAGTCAACAGGAACTGTCTCCCTTTAGTGCCCTCTAATATTCTTATCTGTTTCTTTCCAGATCTTCCCTCACCCATTCACAAAGCTCTCAATTTAATACTCTAGGTAACTGTGGGTGAGAAATGGGTTTCTTTAGCAGCCTCTGTACAGGTGGGAAACCAGGGCTCACTCACTACTCTCCCTTTCCACTGCCAAGGAAGACTCTGGCCTCCTCTGTTCCAAGCTGTGTCACCCAGAGAGGAAGGCTAATGTTGACAAAGTCCCTCCTACACGTGCCAATGCATCTAGACTCATACGTATTTTCTTTTCTCTTTCTTTCTTTCTTTCTTTCTTTCTTTCTTTCTTTCTTTCTTTCTTTCTT
>NC_081560.1:124192294-124207614 GCF_022355385.1 Mustela nigripes
CTTTCTTCTTCTTCTTCTTTTTTTTTCCATTGCTCAAATGGAATGCTAGAACTTTTCTGGAAGCCTGAACTTCTACAAAGGCTCCATCCTCTGTGTACGTCTGTGTAGGTGGTGTTTCCCAGGTGCTCCCATACTGTGCTGAGCTGGGTTGGGCCAGTTCACAGACTCCTGTGGGTTCCATGGCTTATCCTGAGGTGTGTCTATTGCCTAATGGGAGGTGGATGAGAGCCCTGCAAGGCCCCTTGGCCTATGTTGCTGCATCCCATAGTTCCCAAGGGCACTTTTGTTCATGGATGGATGCCAAATTTTATGTATAAAAAGGGGATTAAAAGCAAAGGAACTCTTATATTCTCATGAAGCTGATATTATTCTTCTTATATCAAGTATTTTTATGGGAAGGAAGAGAAAATATCTTTGAATAGTTTCAAGTAGGGTTCTGAAAATAACTTGTCTGAGAAGTCTTCCATTTTTAGGAAGATAATAATAATGGGTAATGTGAAAAAAAAAATGAAGCAGAGACACATATCCCTGTGCCTTAAACACAAACACTATATCAAAGTCAACAGAGAATTAAACTTTCAATGCATATCTATAAATCATAAAAGTGACATGGTTTTGCTCCATGCTTTTTGCTTTCTAATTTTCCATTCAGGAAAATTTATTTTGCCTTTTAAAATTAATTCTGTTATAATATGTATTTCTATTTTTCTCTTACTATCTTAAAAAAGTACTGATATAAGTATATGTCTGTGGATTTGTTTTTCACAAATGAACTGAACTTGCAAGTGGTTTTATCACGTGCCTATCCCAGAAGCAGATATTCTGTTACATTCAGCTCTTTTTATTACCTTCAGTCTCGGTTTTCCAGTGATCCTCCCTCATTTGTCTTGGCTGAACCCCAACACACACACACACACACACACTCAACAAGAGCCTCTTATATAGGATTTGTCTTATGCTGACAGTCATTCTGAGTGCATAGGTATCACTGTATGAAATCAGTGTTGTGATTTCTCTACTTTACAGGGGGCATAATGAGGCAATAAGAGATTAAGTCACTTGCCCAAAGTCAGACGATTTACAGTTGGCAGAAATAATTTCAAATCAAGGCAGCCTCCCTCCAGGGCTCATTTTTTTTTTTTTTAAATAACTTCAATAACCTCTGAAACATTTATTTGTTGACCCAGAGGTTATCAGATTAGTTCATGGTATTTATTTTCATTAAAATTGCTCTTCTTTCCAATTCATAGTCTATCCTCTCAGAAAAAGCTTTTCTTTAGTTAAATAAAGGCATGACGCACAAACTCTAAGATTATCATTCTATTTCTGAAACATGTCCTTCCTGATATTAATATGTGTTCTTTCCCTTCAAATGAAATTGCCCCATTATAAATTAGCATGAGTTTCATTAAGAAGATACTGTTCTTAGATGCAACTCGTATAATGCACATACATCATAGTTAGTACTTTCTGTGGTTGTAGCTTTCCTGATTCTTGTCTTTCCGATTAAGTAGATTATTGGAAAGCTTTTTCTAAAGGAATATTAAAAATTTCTTAATGTTTCTGACTGATTAAGAAATTAAGATCACAAGGAAACATTGCATAGGGATTCAATTCATATCAACATTCATATTAGTTTTGAAATTTTTTTCCCAAAGCACAGATTAAGTTAATTTAGAATATTTTTCTTCCTGTGACTTCTCAGCCATGAGTCCCTTTAAACAATCCTTAGGGAGTAATTTCTTGTATAGTTTGTGCATCAGGGCACTGCAGTTCCTTAAGTATTAAATAGCAAAAGGTAACCTTTCTTCTATTACCACCAAACGTACTTTATTACTTCCTTTACCACCTTCACTTCTGAGTTATCATTAACTCTACTAGCAGAGAAAAGTCTGTCCTGAGTTCTGGTATCATATTTTAATCTTTAAGTCCTAATTGCCACTTTGACTGTCCATGCTCTCGACCCACCTCAGTGAGGATTCTAAGAAACTTGCAAAGCTAGTAACTGTGAGCTACTGTTAAGGGTTTCATGGCTCTGGTATTATTTTATTATTACCAAGGGTGGGGGGAATCAAGGGCATAATACCTATCAGCAGGGCTGACCAGATACATGGAAGGCACTTTTACGACTGTTAAAGAGAGGCAGGACCTTCGACCTGATAGGCAAGCATGCACTGAACATCTTTTATACAAAAACATTGTCAAAGCAGTGTTCAATAAGCAAATATATACCAAGAAACACCTGCATGTGTCCTATCGTTCACTCAGTGTGTGGTTTCAAAAAAGTTCTATGACTTTTCTAGACTTGCCTTCTATATAAGATGATTACCTGCCTCACAGAACTGAGAATGTATTTTATAGACTCACTCTTTTCTCCAGTAGGCACCCAATAAGTGTTTACGGTATGAGCAAATGTTAATAGCTCACATCATTATTAAGAAACCCATCACCCATGACTGAGAATCTGCCATTCTCCAAAGCAAAGGTTTAGGGTAGCACCAAAGGAGAAAGAACTGTCTTTGTGAACACTTGGGAGGATATTTTATTGTCTTCTTTTAAATGAGTGAAACTATCACCAAAAAGCTGTTTTTAACATCTTAATCAATAAATTTCTTTATTCCTCTGCCTCTTCAGTTCATTTACTTTTCCTTTCCCTCACTACAGGAATTCATAAGGTGGTTTTATTTCAGTGATAGTTATTGGACTGAGTTGAAAACTTTCTCAATGTCTAATCTTCATTGGAAAGTGACTCTGATATCCAGAAAATTATTTGCATGTATAACCATACCTTACAAGTTATTTTACTCATGAGTGGAAATAATTTCTAAAGAGTTAAGGTCTTACACTCCAAATTATCACAGGCAGTGGACACGTACAGTTATCACAACTGTATTAAAGCTAGGATGACATTTGAAACTGTTATCCACTCTGAAATGCATTGGCTTTGCTCTATCTCTCTGATTAAGTAAATATCCCCAAGCCACATTGAGGTTTGGAGAACAAATCCCAAATGTAGGTCCTACCGATGGTTCTTTCCTGAAAACCCTAAAATTTGTGTTGAAAATTAAAGCAATAAATCATGCTATGACAGGAAGTAATGTGAAACAGGCACTTTCAGACTGTGGAAATGAATTGAGCATTTGGACTTCTCTGTTCTAAATCTAAATCATTGTTCTAAATCTTTGTTCTAAATCCAGAAATTTACCAAAACAATCCTGGAGCTAAATTACCAGAGACAGAAATCCGAAATCATTGTTTCTACTTTAATCCCATGGTTGGTTTATTTATTTTCCTGTGCAATCTCACAGTCCTCACCTAATTAAATGTACATGGAATTCTAATTTTAATTGTATCAAATATAGATAGCATATTCTATCCTAGTGATAGAATAGTCACGAAATGCCTCTAAACTAAATAACTCTGAGACGACATTTCAGGAAGCCATTCTCGATTCTGCACGATTTCTTCTGGGACCCTTCTTGTTCACAGGTCAAAATCACCAGTGAGGTTTGTGACCCCCTCCCACCGAGAGCACACCTCGTCCTGAGTCTCGGCCGGTTCAGAATTGATCCTTTAATCCCTCCTCCGTCCAAGTCTCCTCTCACCTCACTTTCCTCTCTTTTTTTCCTTTCCTGATTTTCCATCTCTTTTCTTCCCTCCTCCCTTCCTTTCCTTAGAGGCAGCATAAAATTTTGGGTGAAGGTTCGGATTTTTAAAGTAAACAGACACAATTTCAAGTGCAGACTTCTACCTGTGAAAATGCGAGCCATTAATTATCCTGTTCAAGTCTGCATTATCTTACCTACAAGATGGGGCTCACGAAGCTTGTGTAGTGATAGAATGATTAATAGGATGAAATTAGAAAATGCATATAAATTGCCTGACAGGTATAAAGCCTTCAGTAAATGGGAGGCATTGTCATTAAATATTATTTTCTCTTTGGCTTTCTCTGTCGTTTCCTTTCTTCCTTGATTCCTGACTTAAATACAGCATTTCGGCTCTTGCTAAGTTGTGTGTTGGCACAGGGCAAGAAACCTTGTTTTTCTACTCACATACTCGGCGATCTATTAGAAAAGATAAGAACAACAACAACGACAAAATGGGGAGGGAACCGGCCTGTTATTTAGCTAGTAGTGGCCAGTTCTTCAGGAGTTTTAGCCAGGTATCTGTTGGAGATGAAGGGCTATGAAGGCTGCATACAGCTGGGGACAGATGTGCTATTCCCATAAAATAAGCGTCTTCCCTCATGCCCAATTAGCTGACACTTTCTGGGACTTTCTGTATTATATCTATATGGAGCTGCTTCATGAACAAACTGATGACTCAGAGCTGTTCCTTGGAATTGCTTGAGTTTCAACGCATTCTTTATGCAGTTCCTGCGCGTCCTGGTGAAACGCTTCAGATTCTGGAGAGCCTGCATACACCGGATAAGCTATTGTTCTTTCTGGCTCAGCCCAGGTCAATAATGCTGGTCTCCATGGCAGCATTCAGCCACTATAGTCTGGAGCCTGTGGGTAAACGGCCTGGCCTCAAAATGCCGGGTGGGCTGGGGAAATCTCTGGACTGTGTGCCACTAAGCTTCTCAGAGGGTCCCAGGAAGGGCTGAGCTTACAGAAATGACCACTCACTTATACTCGTTTGGGCTTCTTCCCTTCCTACTGCTTTGTGTTTCTAGGATCATCTACTATGGTGTCTCCTTAGGGTCTCATTCTGGGAAAATTCAATGTCTGCCATGTTCCAACAGTATTTGGTAAAGAAGTCACCCTGTAGATGGTGGTGCCCTTGTCATCGTCATCATCATCATCATTATGAAGACAGAACTGGAGGGTTTTCTGGATTGTTTTTATCACTTTGCCTTGTTTAGAAGAGCACTGGCCACAGTTTGGGAGAAAAAGAGCCATGTCATTCTGGCTAGCCTTTTGCGTAAAGGCTATGAGATGCACACTGGTCGATCCTCGTCCTGTGCATGAACCGAGGGGCTGCAGCTCTAACGTGCTCTAGCACTGCCAAATATTGGGAAGGAAGCCAATACAACCTTAAACTTTCCTGACTTGAGACGGACACGATTAGTGCAGCAAACTGCAAAAGAGCTTTGCAGTCTTCAGCCTTAATGACTTTAATCTTGAATGGACAGTATTTGTTTCTGTTATTTAGAACACCCTCTTTCTGGCCAATTCTTACTCATCTTTAATTGTACAGCAATATCTCCTCTAGGAAGCCAACTTGGCCTCTGCGATGAGGGTCATTTGCTTTCCCCTCGGTTTCTGTGGTGTATCACTTCCACTTCGATCATATCGTGGAATCATGGCTTTTTAAAAAATCCTGTCTCATGAGGGCCTTAAGGCAGGGATTGAACTTGTTTGCTTGTTCAGAATTGGGTCTCCACACAAATCACAAAGCTTGTAATATTTAACTAGGTAAATGAGTGAATGGTCAGGAATTTTTGAAAAACGCTTGAATAGCCTCACTAATTCACTCTCACGAAGGTAATAGGAAGGAGCTATAACTCAGGTTACTTTAATAGAAAGAAAATCAGGTGAGCCAGGGTAAGGAACAGTCCCCAGGGCACTCCTGGAGACTTGAGAACAGAAATAGAAGAGAAATTCCCCACAGGCTAAGATCACTTGAGTCCGGGTAGACACCTGCTTTCTTGGTATAATTATTAATTGTGCCCCACTAAACTCACAAGAGTATCCCAGTGTGGGTAAGTTTTCTGATCAATTTGGCACAGAAAGATCTAGAATCATCTAGATGTTGCCCTCAAAGGAGAAATGCATATTGGGAAAAGAAATCTTAACAGGACAGGAGGTTGTTATGTGGGACATTTTTACATGGGAATTGTGGAATTGTGGGTCGTTTTGTGCCTGCAACACTAGTAATCATCCTGATTTAACTGGAACGCTATTTACTGCATCTAACCAAAAGCAAAAAAAGCAAAAAGTCCCAAATCAATGCCTTTGAGACAGTTTTGCTGCCATCCTAAAGGTTAAGGACAGCCATTTTTTTTCCCCCTCTTTCAAGGGGAAGAACAATAATGCTCTGAGAGGGGGAAGTAGCACAAAGTTTGGGCTCAGTGTTCACAATGAAACACAAAATGTTGAGTGGAATCACTCTATGGAAACCATAGAATATAAGAAATCTGAAGCCACAAAAAATGACTAAGGAATTATAACTGCTTAAGAACATGATCTGGGAATAATCACTAGTTCATTTTAAAACAATCTTCAGTCTTACTTAATACTGTTTTGTTTAAATGGAAATTCATTTAGAGTCTTCTGGCAAGGTTGTCATCTGCATTCGTGACTGCAATCTAGCATTTCTGTTTAAAACCCCTTGTAATTGATCCAGAATGTCAGAATATTTCTCAGAGGTGAATACCATTACTAAAATAACTTAATGATTTTTTGTTGGATTAATGATAATTAATCATAAGCCTGGGAATATAAAAATAATGCATTTATGTATTATTTATTGTTGGGTTGATGCATGATTCCATGGATACTAGAATATGTTCCAGAAAGACCTGGGATTGCCATAGACTTCTTGGCAACTCGCTCTAGATAGCCCTTGTGTTCTGAAAAGGCAATTTACAAAGTTCTCATTGGCAATGATGATAAGTAGACCGTCTATGAAAACATCAGCCCAGTGTCTTTCTTACACAGATTAGTTGCCAAGCACATTTCAAATATATTTGACCTTTCAGATAGAAGGAATAAAACCAGGAGAAACTTCAGGTAACTTAGTTTCTTCAATTCAGCTTGGAAAAGGATTTATATTTTTGAATATTCTCTGGGTGAGGCTCCTAAACTGACCAGCCTTAGACAAAGTAATCTTGGGAAGTGGAATTTCAAGGGTATTCTTTCTGCTTCATTATAGCAAAATCAAAATGTAGTGGGAAGGAGAAAAATACTGAATACTGAATACTGAAATACCAGAAACCTAAACTCCAAAGGTGGCCTTACAGATCTATAAAGAAGCAACTCTCTTCCTTTTAAACTAGTCACTTGTGTGCAGGACCAGATAGAGAGACTTTCTTTTGGGTCAGCTACAAGACTTCTGACTTTTCATAAGAGAAGATTAAAAAAAATAATTAGTTAAATGAGCATGAAAATCCAGGGGAGACTGAGAGCAACACACTCATAAAGAGAAATTGGTATGTTCAAAGGGATTTACTAGACCCAGATTTGAATCGAGGGCAAATAACTCATTGTAATGTTAGTAACTTAAAAGCTGTTCATCTATTATTATATAATACCCATAACTTCAGAGACAAACTTGTTCTAGGATTTTGGATAATCCCATTCTCTATAAAACCACAGACTCTGCATATGGAATGATCAGAGTAACATTTGAGCTGAAGATGGGTAGAACTAATTTGGGGAGTCTATAAGCCTGGGTGGACTGTTCACAGGAAACTGCTTTCAAACGTGCAGTGGTGAGTGTAACATTGCCCACCCACACACTCCGCTCAGATGTCCAAGATCAATGAGATGGGCTGTTAATTATCCTAATGCTGAGTGCAATGCTGACTATTCATTTTTTTTCCTTAAGACAATCATGAGGGCGCCTGGGTGGCTCAGTGGGTTAAGCCGCTGCCTTCGGCTCAGGTCATGATCTCAGGGTCCTGGGATCGAGTCCCGCATCGGGCTCCCTGCTGAGCGGAGAGCCCGCTTCCCTCTCTCTCTCTCTCTGCCTGCCTCTCCATCTACTTGTGATTTCTCTCTGTCAAATAAATAAATAAAATATTTAAAATAAAAAAAAGAAAAAAAAAAGACAATCATGAGATGACCATTGACATGTCCACCAAACCACACTGAGGACCACCCATGGCTGTCCCTACTTATAATCACCTAGCACACTTGCATCAGTGTAACCTTCCCTCAGAATAATATACTGCTTAAAATATAACTAATGAAGAGTTGTACTGGTCACACTAGCATGCTTAAAGTTGACCTTGAGAAAAACACATGCTAGCAATAGGCCTCTGATGGAGAGGATGATACACGTCCTTGAAGCCGAGCAGCTGGGAATGCCAGGCCTGCCCAGGGTGGAGCACTGCCTACTTCCATTTTCCATTGTCTCCCTAGCCTCAGAGAAAGTCTGCCGTTAGAATGATCCCTTTAAGTTCCCTTGCTTGACTACAAATTCTGTGCTGCTTGCCCCGGCACACCCTACTCTTCTTCTTGTTTACCTACAAGACCTATGACTAATGTATAACCTTCTTCTTCTCCTTTGTTGGTTGTTATCTTGTATCTAATAAATAAGGGACTGAGGAGTTGTTCAGGACAGCAGTCCTTTCAGCTGTTGTCCCCTGCTCCCTCTCTGTTACAGCTGACTTGTTTGTTCCCCATTCTTCTCCCGTGAGCCGTTAGGCAGCGGCATATCAGTTTCAATTTACATTAATTGGGAGGCTGAAAGTGTAATAAAGATAACTTTAGAAAGAAACATGACTTATTAAAAAATTATCTGAGGAAAACATCTGCTTGAATGTATTGGGGAGAACGGCAGCACACACATTCAGAGGTAAGTAATTATCCAGCGGTAATCCAGGCTCTCAGCAGTAAATGCCAAGAAGGTGTGGCAGTCGGGGCACATAGGAGGTTATGAGAAGGAAAACTGATGGATCTTGCCCAGTGACAGGACAAGGCTGGGGAGACTTTGAAGAACACGTAGATCTCCCAGAGGCAGGGAGGTAAGCACTCCAGGATGAAGATATATCTTGAATATCTTAAATCAGTGTTTTTACAGGAGAGGTAGATGCTTTTCAACTGCTAAACAGACAAAACCAACAATATCAAGGGCATCCCACAACAAACTTCTATTTGTCACTCTGGTAGAGTCTAAAGGCAGGGCAGATACCCCTCCTCCAACTTGTGGCTACACCACCTGAAGCAAGTCCACCAAAGCCACGCTGCTGGGGAAGACCGGGATGGATAAAAAGGAGAAGTACACCTTTTCTGTGTCCTCACATGGGGGAAAAGGAGACCAAACTCCCCGGTTTCTCTGCAAAGCCCTGAGTCCCATCATGTGGCCATGCCCTCGTGACCCCAACTCATCTAATGACCTCCATGGCTCCACCTCCAGAAGGCATCACCCTCGGGGTTAGGACTTCAGTGTAGGAATTCTGGGTGGACCCTATTGAGTTCATAGCCTAAATTCACGAGCAGGAACATTGGCCTTGACACCGGGAAAAGTATTATTTGTTCTCCTTTTTGTCCCATATAGGACGATGTCTCACTTTCCCTCCATTTGTTAAATTAGTAATCATCCCTCAAAACTCACATAAAATCCCAACTCCTAACCCTTTTTTTTTTTTAAAGATTTTATTTATTTATTTATTTATTTGAGAGAGAGACAGTGAGAGAAAGCATGAGAGGCAAGAAGGTCAGAGGGAGAAGCAGACTCCCCATGGAGCTGGGACCCCAATTCACGACTCGATCCCGGAACTCTGGGATCGTGACCTGAATGGAAGGAAGTTGCTTAACAAACTGAGTCACCAGGCTCCTTCCCAAACCTTAATGACTAGGATCTACAACTGATTTCTCTCATCATAGAGATTCTGTTATTATTATAGTTAGAATCAGTGTCATACGTAGGTGTCCTCTAATTTACTAATTTTTTAAAGATTTTATTTATTTATTTGAGAGAGTGTCAGAGAGAGCAAGAGTGAGTACACAAATGGGGGGGGGGGAGCAGAGGAAGAGGGAGAAGCAGGCTTTTGGCTGAGCAGGAGCCCAATGTGGGACCCAATCTCACAACTCCAGGATCATGACCTGAGCCAAAGGCAGATGCTTACCTGACTGAGTCATCCAGGTTCCCCTTTAATTTACTTATTAACAGATCATAAGTGAATTTATACTGGCATATTTATATAGTATAACTATCTTCTTGCAACTATGATATCATATACTGCATGTGCAGAATATACAGCCAACTGGATGCAACACTGTGTGTTCTTCATATTGCCAGCATCTACGCTGGGTAGTGATTATCATGGGACCTCTATTAAAGTGATTGAATAGTAAACTACCTATCAATAGTAGAATGTCCATTAAAGGGATGGATAGAATGGGTGGATAGATGTAATTTACTGTACATTTTGCGTAACTGACTGCCTTCCCAGACAGATGTCCCATTATTTTTTTAAAATAGCACAAATTGCAATTGATTTACTTGATAGTATTATAGAATCTCCTATCTTCCTGGAAACCTGGATCCCTGGCTTTAGAGTTTCCTTCTTTACTCAGAAGAAAATATATTTCGTAGAAAATTTGGCATCTCTACGCAAAGATCAACTTTTCTGGGAGAGAAGGAAAAGAAGAAGAAATTGGACAGCTGTTGCCTTGGAAAAAGAGGGAGAAAAAAGTGGTCTTGGTAAAGAAACCGTGGCCTTTGGTGAAAGAAAGGCGAAAAAAAGGCGAAAGAAAGGTGGATGAATTGGAGGTAACTGTCAGGTTGAGAGAATGGGTGGGGGACAGGGTCAATCCACCGAGGCAGGTCCTGGGGTACGAGAGGCACAGGGACAAGGGACCCCAGGATGTTATCTGGTGCTTTGGGTGAGGAAGAAACTCTAACTTGGTAATGTTTTCCCTTCAACTGGTCCCTCAACTGGTGCACAAAGGCATATTTCTCTGTGCTGGGCTCAGTGTAGTTGCTGGGAAAGTAACTGCCAATGTTAGCAATAGCAATCCTGTTTTGAAGCAAGTGGGCATGTCACCCCCTGTTATACAGTAAGACTCAGTCAGTCAGTTCCGATGAATGGACTCGGGGTTCTTCCTTGAGATGGACAGAGCACCATGGCTGCCTGTTGAGCAAGAGAGTCAACGAGAGTTGTCAGGAGAAGGTGGGGCCCACCTACTGCTAGACCTTATTCACTAGACTCTATCTTACACTAGACACAAAGGGGAAATCATGGAACTTATTGGGGAGTCAAAAATCCCCCAAGCAAAGCATGCAGCATAACATTATAATCCTCACTGAGGCCTAGGCCATACTGAGGCCTAGGCGCCCTCTGCCCAGCCTCATCTCCTGATCTCCCCATTTCTCTGCCTCAGGTCCTGGCATTTTGCTGGTTTCCATGAATGATGGTTCCCATGGGGTTTAGCTGTCCTGTTCCCACCGTATTTGATGCCTAAGACAACATGAAGGACAAGGCCTGAGAGGCCCCTGTTCCTTACAACGAAGGGAGTGAGAACATGGCCCCAAATACTCTCTGCTAGATTAATCAATGCAGTTAAGAAAATAGGATCTTTTCTGTTTGTGATATTTATTATAAGTTTCCGAAGAACAGAGTTTATTTGTTTACTTTTCATCACAGTGGCAGCTACCCGTGTTTCACACACATTGATGCTGAAAAAGTGAATGACACAGGAGAAGGAGACGAAGCTGTTTACCCACTCAGCAGTACCTGCTCCTGTCCTGTCTCCACCAAATGCTCCAGACATCACAAAAGTCACCAGACATTTCTCGGATCCCAGGATTTAACTCCTGGTCATATTTCTTCTGAGTTCCCCTTTTCAAAAAATATTTGTCCTCAATCTCTGTGGTACATTATGTGCTGACCTTTTATTCACTGTTGTCCGAAAGCTGCTGGGAAGCTGTAAAGATATGGAAGAAAGAGCTCCCTTTCATCCCACGGACCAAAAGAAGCCAGCTGCAAGGTAGGTGACCTCTGTGAGTGGGCGAGTAGAGTCTGGGGTCACGTCACTTTGTGTGGGTTCGGGAAACAACTGAACTGGACACTTGACAAGAAAGAACACACAAGCAGGACTTTGGAGGTGAAGTTCACAAGCCGTGAAGAGAGTTTATCAGAGATCACACGGAGCTCCATGCGGAGCCCTGGAAGAGTGAGGTGAGAAAGCAGCAGCCCAGGGTATAGCAAACATCATTCTGCATCAGCAGTTTCCAGGTGGAGAGGCTGAACCATGAATGCTGGGGAACCACTTTCAAACTCAGATGTCTGTCATCCCTGCCTATGGAAGGCATATCCGAGCCCCCTGCTAAGTGCATAAGCCACGCCAGGCTGTCCTGCCAGGCTCCCTTCCTTGGACTCTTTATCTTATAGGTCCATCTCCTACCCCCTTGCCCGTCAGTCATATTCTATGGCACACTGAGGAGGAGACACAGTAGAAGGTCTGCTACCCTCTGATGAACAGTGTTTAAACCGCTAGAAGATTCGAGCTGCCATTTATCAGCTGATGTGAATTCTACTGTGAGCAGGTTTGAGATTGGGAACCAAGAAGGCTGTATGGAATATGTTAAGTTGGAGAGTCCATTTTGGTATCATGTGGGAAGTCCAACTACTTCATGGCACTTGTGAATCTAGAGTTCAGTGGGCATAGCAAGTCTGGAAATATTAATTTGGAAAAAAATCATTCTACAGATGACATTTAATCAAGAGACTGCAGGACAACACTTAGAAGGAGTTCTGATCAAAGACAGAAGTGATTTAAGCATTTGAACCCAGCACTGATTCAATAATTACTCATAGATTAGGAAGAAATCAATAAAATAATCTGAAATGGAACATCTCACCAGGCTGGAAAAAAAGACTAAAGAAAGAGGTACTTCAGAAGCCACATGTGAAAGTTATATAATGAAAATATCCCCACTTAAACAAAATCAAGGACCAAGGTATGCACGATATAAAACCATCTACTTAAATAACTGAATACCAGACACCAAAGTGCATATCAGTGAACACTTCTGCATGTGTTTACATGTCCATAAACATTTTACAGAAGACCTTACAGAAGCAAATAACTCTGACCTCCAAAGAGTAGCAGAGAAAAGGATGGAAGAATGGGAAGTGGATTTTCATTTTTTGTTTCACATTCTTGTTTTCATGAAAATTTTCATATCTGTCACAATCATAATAAACATTGTTAAAATAATTTGAGCCTTTGGCTCAGGTCATGATCCCAAGGTCCTGGGATCAAGCCCCACATCGGGCTCTCTGCTCTATGGGAAGCCTGCTTCTCCCTCTCCCACTCCCCCTGCTTGTGTTCCCTCTCACCGTGTCTGTCTCTGTCAAATAAATAAATGAAATCTTTAAAAAATAATAAAAACAATTTTTGAGATTGATATAATATGAAAAATATGCCTAAAATGTATATATACATTAACTAATGACTATTTTTACATAGGTTTATTTTTTCTTTTTATATTATAGTTCCCAATTTTAAAAAAATGATTGAAAAGTCACGAAACCCCATATTTGGGGGTTCTTATCAATAAAAACTTCTTTTTTATTAATTTTTTATTAATAGAAATTTCTCTAAGCAAGGGGGTCAAAGTAAGATTATTATGAAGCCAATTTCTCATTTACCTGATTCAAACAAATGGTAAGACCCTCTATGCTCCTTTTCTCATACCTCATAACCAATTCACTGGCAAATTCTTTCCATTCTATTTTCGGACTATTCCTAGGATTTGACTTCTTACTATATCCGTTCCCCTTTTTTTGGTCCAAAGAAACATCCCATTTCTCACCTCCAAGAGGTAACGGTTTTCTAACTGGGTTTCCTGATTCTATACTGGGTTGTATGGAAAACTGTTTTCTCGTTTTTTTTTTTTTTAAAGATAGATTTATCTATCTATCTATCTATCTATCTATTTATTTATTTATTTAACAGACAGAGATCACAAGTAGGCAGAGAAGCAGACAGAGAGAGAAGGGGAAGCAGGCTCCCTGCCGAGCAGAGAGCCCGATGCGGGGCTAGATCCCAGGACCCTGGGATCATGACCTGAGCCAAAGGCAAGGCTTTAACCCACTGAGCCACCCAGGCACCCCTGGAGAACTGTTTTTATACAAAGTCTCATCACCTAATTTAAACTCATTATCTCATGAAGAGGAAGACCTTAGGCCATAGTAAAGATTTGTCTTTCTCTGCCTCCAGGGTGCTTTACTGAAGATGGGGACGATGGTGGGCTGGGAAAGGGTGGAGACCCATGAGCAAATGTCAGGGTCCTCCTGTGTGGATGTTTAGGCTTTGGCTGTTTCCTAAGAATAGGGACCCTAATAGCCAAGCAATCAACAGGAAAATCATGAGAAACCTAATCTCCGTCCCAGAACATTTAAGGAAGAATCTTTCTAGTTTTGGAATTATTGATGCATTCAACAGGCTTGAGTGTAAAGTTTGAGAACATAAAGCACTGAATCCATTTCTCTTGTACAGTCATTAAAACTAGCTGAGTAAGTCTCTTCACATGAGGGTCCTAGTAGGACTGATTTCCAGGAGATTCCATACAGTCATCATCAAAGTATTTGTGCCCAGCTGTAAATGGATCATTAGATTTTCTTAAAAAGAAAAGAAGAGAAGATGCATATTATGGCAGGAAAAGATCACATTAGGAGACAGACGTTCAGGATTGTGATGCCAACTCCACCATTTCTGTGACTTCAGGGAGATCACAGTGTCTCGGTGCTTAAATTCCCTGGTCTAAGTAACAAAGGGGTTGATGGCGCCAGCTCGGTCCTTAGGATGGTTACATGGGTGACACCAGCCTAACCAGTCCCTAAAGTGCTGTGAGTATTAGGATCACCGTTCTGTGCATCTGTTAAATCTCTGGTCATTTGCTTCCCACAGCTTGATTACAAGCATTAGGATCCCACAGGTAATTTTTAGAGCTTACTATTTATCAGGATTTTTATATCCCTAGTACTTGGAGAGGGAATCATTTACTTACTGAACACTGAAGAGCCCCAGGCCACCCCCGCGCAGCATCCCGTAAGGTCCCCTCTTCTCACGGCTGCGAGGGAGAGGGCTTTCGTCAATTCCTTCAAAAATCAGCCTGAAATCCTTAACAGCTCTCCCTGCTCATGCATTACTTTCATCAGAGTCAGTGTACATTTTGTTCTTTATTCATTTTGTCCCATTTGCTTTTAGAGCTTTGTCCATGTAACTATTCTTTTTCACGATTTGTCTCAAAATAAATAATTGGCCTAGTAGGAACTTCCTCATACCTACAAAAAAGACAGAGAGCTTCCCTAAAGTATGGTTAGTATGCACCCTCACTCCTCAATTCTGTTTGGCTACATAAATTCCATTGCCTAGAAGATATATCCTAAGTAGCACGTGAACTGTGAACACTGCAGGAGTTCTCTTTTTCATCTCTTCTGGCCAACTGGCATATGGATATTTAGTAACAACTGGGATCTAGAATTTTTGAGGATTAGGAGAAAAGCATTTGCTGCCAATAAGCCATCATTCATTCTTTTTTTTTTTTTAATTTTTTATTTTTTATAAACATATATTTTTATCCCCAGGGGTACAGGTCTGTGAATCACCAGGTTTACACACTTCACAGCACTCACCAAA
>NC_081560.1:124207714-124208198 GCF_022355385.1 Mustela nigripes
GATTAAGAGTCACTTATGGTTTGTCTCCCTCCCAATCCCATCTTGTTTCATTTATTCTTCTTCTACCCACTTAAGCCTCCATGTTGCATCACCACTTCCTCATATCAGGGAGATCATATGATAGTTGTCTTTCTCTGCTTGACTTATTTCGCTAAGCATGATACGCTCTAGTTCCATCCATGTTGTCGCAAATGGCAAGATTTCATTTCTTTTGATGGCTGCATAGTATTCCATTGTGTATATATACCACATCTTCTTGATCCATTCATCTGTTGATGGACATCTAGGTTCTTTCCATAGTTTGGCTATTGTGGACATTGCTGCTATAAACATTCGGGTGCATGTGTCCCTTTGGATCACTACGTTTGTATCTTTAGGGTAAATACCCAATAGTGCAATTGCTGGGTCATAGGGCAGTTCTATTTTCAACATTTTGAGGAACCTCCATGCTGTTTTCCAGAGTGGCTGCACCAGCTTGCATTCC